>NC_080387.1:36620136-36671128 GCF_028751815.1 Salvia miltiorrhiza
GTTATTAGGATCATTAATTTTATAAATAACATAAAAATCAAAGTTCGATTTGTTCATATTCCCTTTAACTTCAAATAATTAATAAAAATAACAAATTAGACTTTGATTTTTATGTTATTTAATTATAAATTTAATGATCCTAATAACGAATTATGAAGTATTAAAATAAAAATAAATGTCTAAAACAAAAAAGATAATACTAACGATGACTAAACGTGAGTGGTGCTCATATAAGATATGTAGCATAACTTCCTCCGTTAGCATATTTGTGAAGACACTATCATATTAATTTTTAAAATTTATCAATGCCCGACTACATATAAGTATTGCGGTTGCATTTGAATAAATCATAATCTAATTTTTGTATATAACCAAGTTTGTTTAAAAAAATTTATAGTGTCGGGTATAGTAAATTAATAAAAGTTCTCTGATATTTTCAGTGCAACTAGCATTTGCATCCCGTGCAATGCATGAAAAAAGTTTTTATATTTATATATTAATATAAAATCGATATCAACTCAATTATCATATATATAAATATGATAAAAAAATTAATTAAACTGAATATATTTAAGTTGAATATTGAAAAAAGAATTAAAAAAAAAATCTGCTGAAATAAGATTTTATTAAAAAGAAAAGAAACAACAATGGAGAACCAAAAACCCTTGAAAGCACAAAGCTGCAGACTAAGGGCCGAGCCTCGTTAAAACCTCATAATAGCTGAGGAAAAAGAGTACTCGTCAAGGACCAAGGTTGACAGAGCTGAGTTAGGAGGTCTCAAGGATTCCGGCCGAACCATTACCCTTAGGCCTCCCGGCTCACAACCGATCCAGAACGAAGAGAAAAAAAAAACCAAAAAATCAAGCGAAACGAGAAAAATAGGGAATAGAAACATCCTCCTTGACAAAATCATTTAAACCAGCAATGGCATGAGGCCAAAAACCCTCCTCCGAAGCTTGAGAAGCTAAAAAATCCGCCGATCTGTTGCCCTCACGAAAAATGTGAGAAATGCGCCACGTGAAAGAATTGAGTTTGGAGAGAGCAAGCTGCCACCGAGGCTTGAATCTCCAAGGAACCGTCTCAGATAGCGACTGAAGAAGCTGAACCACGTAAGAAGAATCCGACTCAAACCAAACTCTCTCCCATTTGGCGCGATGTGCAGATTCAATCGCAATAATAATAGCTAAAAGCTCTGCTTCGAACGCAACCCCATGGCCGCCTGAAAAATGATAACAACCAAGAACGTCGTTGAAGGCATTCCTAAAGACGCCCCCCGCATGAATCCTCCCTTCACGGACCGAGCCATCAGTATTAACTTTAATCCAAGACGGCGGGGGAAGGTGCCAAGCAACGTAAATAAAGGAGAAAGGCTTCCTGGGTTGTCCAGCGATGGAAAGATTCTTAAGAATGAGTAGATCAGTAACCGAGTTGGCCATAGTGCCAAGGACGAAATTGTTGGCAGCTTCACAAAGAAAAACCCAGACCTGCTTGAGAATGAGGTGGCGCGAAGGTGCTAAATTGTTGTGTATGACGTTGTTGCGGTGAGACCAGAGACTCCAGAGTAGAGAGACCACCCCAACTTTCCACAAATTGCCAACTTGTTTGCTGTTATTCTGGTGGATAGCCAACGGTAAAGTTTGCTCAATCAAAAACCAACGAAAGACATCCGCCCAAATAGAAGCCGAGAAGGAGCAGTTCAACAGAACGTGATCCATCGTCTCTTCTGCTGCCGAGCATAAAGGGCAGCGGTTAGGCCCCTGAAAACCAAGGAGGCGATTCATATCAAAGGTAGGGAGCTTGCCAACAATAGTGCGCCAGACAAAGAGAGATCGTCGAGCAGGGATAAAAGGGGCCCAAATCCAGGATCCCCAGTCGACCTTAGGGAACTGAGGTCGTATGTGAGCAAAGGCCGAAGCAGCAGTAATGTTCCCGAAACCCGAGTGTATCCAGGATCTGTCGTCCGTCAATCCAGGAATGGGGGTAGATATGATGTCGAGAGCAATGCGCGGGAAAGACTGTATAAAACTATAAGTGAGGTGCCACTTATTATTAAAGAAAAAGTCTGAAATCTTCTGAGAGAAATAGGGTGTCATGAACTCCGGAATATGAAGTTTGTCGATCAGCCGATACCCGAGCCAATTATCTCTCCAAAAATAAATCGTATCTCCATTGCCAATCGTGCAGAAGGTATCCGAAACAATCTCCCGAATCGTCCTTCTAACACCAGTCCAAATCGACGAACTCGCCCATTGGGAAGCCCAATCCATGGTCTGAGTGAGATATTTCTGACGAAGCAGCCGATAGCCGAAGCTGTTCATGTTCAGAATATACCAACCAAGCCGAAACATGAAACTATTATTGATGTCAGAGAAAGATTTGACTCCAATGCCGCCATGTTCCTTCAGAGCACGAGCTCTGATCCAACTCACAGAAAAAGAAGGTTTCTTCATAGTACTCCCAGTCCAGATGAACGATCTACAAGCTCTGTCAAGATCATGCAGAAGTTTCACCGGCCATTTATAAACCAGCATACTATGTACCGCAGCACTGTTGATAACAGAAGAAACTAAGCAGAGCCTGCCCGCCATAGAGAGTTGACTACATTGCCACCTAGGGAAATGTGCAAGAATCCGATCAAAGATAGGTCGAAGTTTAGCGCAAGAAGGTCGACCCGAGAAAATAGGCACTCCCAAGTATGTGAAAGGCATGGAGCCAATGTTGAAGTCCAAAATCCGTTGGAGCGTAGAACGTCGCCCGGGCGACACCCCTTTCCCGAAGTAAAGAGTAGACTTATTCTTGTTACAATATTGACCAGAGACCGTGGCATAGAGCTGAATAATCGAGTCAATCATAATGCAATTACGCTTGGAGGCCTGACAGAACAGGAGCACATCGTCAGCGTAAAGCAGATGAGAAGGGAAACTCAAAGATCTCGAGAAACGCATGCTGGCAATTAAACCCCGATTACCAGCATCCAGAAAAATACGGCTAAGAACATCTTCCGCCAAGGCAAAAAGAATGGGAGACAAAGGATCTCCTTGTCTTACTCCCCGACCGCATTCGAAATAGCCATAGAGAGCACCATTGAACCGAATAGAGATGCGAGCCGAGCTGAGAATAGTTTTGATCCAAGAGCAGAAAATATTGGGGAAGCCAAACTGTTGAAGCACGAACAGAAGAAAATCCCATCTAAGCGTATCAAAGGCCTTATGAATGTCGACTTTAAGAGCCATGTTTTTGCCGTGTAAAGATCTCTCCATGCAGTTCGCCCCTTCTGAGGCAAGAGTGATGCACTCATGAATAGAACGTCCCAAAATAAAGCCAAATTGGTTGTTGGAGACGATGGTGGCAGCAGCAACATTCAGTCGGATCGCTAGAATCTTGGAAATAACTTTGAAAAAGAAATTGCCAAGAACGATGGGCCGATAGTCAGAGATAACCTTGGCATTAACTTTCTTGGGAAGAAGGCTCAGAGTATTGGAATTGAGACCCGAAGGGAGATAATGATGAGTGAAGAATCTTCTGATGGCGGAAGTGAAATCATGCTCAATAATTTCCCAAGCGGAACGATAGAAAGTACCTCCAAAGCCATTCGGGCCGGGAGCGCTATCTTTGTCCATAGCAAAGACCACCGCTTTGATCTCCGTCGCAGTCGGACAAGTAACCAAAGCCAATTTATGTTCCAAAGTGAGGCTACTGGGGATATAATTAGCAATCCACGAAAGATCGGCCCCAGGATTGATATCCGCCGCAAAAAGAGATTTATAAAAGTTTTCCACATGAGACGCCAAAGTGTTATGATCTTCAACCAGGACGTCGTTAATCTCAAGATGCTTGATAGTATGGCTAGCGCGCTTCATTCTCAACATGTTATGATAAAACTTTGTATTTCGATCGCCATCCTGGAGCCATCGAATTCTACTTTTCTGGCGAAGTAGGTTCTCTTGCCGAGAGAGCATGACCGAGATAGAGGCTTCAAGCTCAACTTCTTGATCAAAGAGCGTCTCAGAATAGCCAACATTATCGATATGTGCCTGAAGAGAAGAGAGCTTATTATAGAGTTCCTCAAGCGAAGTGTTGAAGTTCCCAAAAGTGGATTTATTCCACATTTTGAGCTCTTTCCTCAAGCGTTTCAACTTGTGCATCATACGCACCATGGGGCAGTTCGTGTCAACAACAGGAGCCCAAGAACGCTGAACCATTGGAATAAAATCAGAGTGAGAACTCCACATGTTCAGGAAACGAAAAGGACGGGCGCCATAGGTATTAGGAGGAGTGGAACATTTAAACAAAATAGGAGCATGGTCAGAGCCAAGACGAGGCAACACCCGGCTCTCAGTAGAATGCCATTGCGTAGCAAAATCCTCTGAGAAAAGAGTGCGGTCCAGGACAGACTCAGTAGTCATAGGAAATTTACGCCTGTCCGTCCAAGTAAAAAAAGGCCCAGAGGTGGGAGCTTGAATGAGAGTATGGCGATCGATGAAAGCTTGAAAATCTCTACATGAAGCACGGCTGGGAAACCTGCGTCCACGCCGCTCATGAGCTCCAAGCACAGCATTAAAGTCCCCAAGAATCACCATTTGAGGGACCATACAAGAAGAGATATCATCCCAAAGAATCCTGCGAGTGATATAATTACAACTTCCGTGAACAATAGCCACTCTGAAATAATAGCTAGAAAACAAGATGTCAAAAATAACCATCTGCTCCGTGGACATAATCAACGAGCAGGTAACCCCGTTGGCGATGAGAATCCAGATGTTGGAAGCATGAGGGGCGCGATCATTTTGATGGAAAGGAGTCAAATTGATAGAGTTCCAGAATGAGGTCGGAATATGAAGAAAGTTAGTCTTAGGCTCAATAATGCCTAGAATAATAGGATGATGAACATGACAGTAATTGTGAAGCAAGTTACGTGCCGTGTCCGTCATACCACGAATATTCCAAGAGAGAATGTTCATTGAGAAAGGTGGATATTATCGTCCTCCTCTTGAGGATCATAATCATCATCCACCATATCACCCCATTTCCGTGAAGAAGCTGTGTCCATACTTTTACCAGCAGCAGAAGAAGTTTGAGAGATGAGGAACTCTGAAATTTGAACGCCTTTATCCACCGCTTCCTTAACCAAAGAGTTAAACTCCGTCGTGGTCCCCTGAAGTTGTCCAACCTGATCCCCAATATTAGCTGCCTGATTGTGTCGTAGACGATCTTTCATAGTCGGAGTTGCCGTGCGCACCAACTGTTCGACATTTTGCTTAGGCGGCCTACCCCGCCCCCGTTTGATTGGTACAGCTTCAATCATCTCGTTTGAAGTACCCGTGTCAGTGCTCTTGTTATTACTTTCATCTTCGGGTATTATCAGTGGTACGGTGTTCGAATCATGAACGGGTCTGCACGCAGCTGCAAGCAAATCAGGTCCGGACAAACCTTCTTTACGCTGGGGCAAATTCTGTGCCCCATCTGTCTGACGAAACTCCTCAGGGGGAGTGTGATTAATATGTTCCGAAGCGCTGATATTGGAAGTCCTCTCCTTCTCAATAAGAGGCTCCTGGTTGACGTCCTCATCTCCGGAAGGCTCTAGAGGTAAAGCTTCGAAAGAATTACCGATCGGAATCTCTTTATTTTTCTGCCATTCTTTCCCCATAGTTTTGTCGTGAATGGTTTTGAGAGGAGGTTGATCCGAGCTTGTAGGCTTCGTGATATCCGTGTTGTTGTCCTGCTGTTTCTTGCGGCGGCATTGAGCAATGTTATGACCTGCAAGATTGCAAAAGCCACAAAAATGCGGCAAATTTTCATATACGAATTCAACCTCGAACGAGCGCGTTCCCTTATCCACTGTGAGAGTTTCGGGAATAGGTTTAGAGACATCCATGTCGACAAGAACACGAGCAAAGTGACCCACTTGCCCAGAAAACGCAAAACCATCAAGTTTAATAGGAAGACCGACATATCTGGCGATGCCGATTATCACTTCCGAATGCCAGTATTCATGAGGAAGATAATAGATTCTCAGCCAGACTTGGGAGAGAGCAGATGATTCTTTGTATGGGTCAAAATCCGGAACCCATTCCCTGATTCGAATAATACCTTTGCTCAATTTCCAAGTAGCCCTAGATTTTGCCGTACCAAGCTCATATTCATTCGCGAAAATTATTGAAAAGAAACCTTTTCCAAGTGGCACCACACGGATCGCATCCGAGGTTTTCCATAAAGCCATGAGTTCTTGCTTAATGTCAGAAGCAAATCTGGGGGCGTCTCCCTTATTCAGCAAAAGCCTGGCGTGAACAGCGAACTCAAATTCCTTGAGTTTACTTTGATACAGGGATTCTGGAATCCGAAGAATAGATTTGTTGCCAATGTTTACGGGGTGAAGAGCGTTGTAGTCCTGGGCGAAAACATCTGCTGGTTTGGGAACTGATCGCTGGACCGTTCGCGCAAAAGAGAGTTTGTTCCTTTTCGCCTCAGTGCTAGGGCTAGATATTCCATGCAGCGTCGATTTGACAAGAGTCTCGGAATGACTCTTGCCGTTCTCAGAATCGGGTTTGAGATTGGAACTCAAGGGAACATCCGAAGGCCGAGTGTGGTTCTTACCGGAGGAAGTAGGCATAGGTCTTACAAAGTTGTTGGAGATGGGAGGAAAATCGGAAGTCATGAAAGCAGGCGGGTTGCTCATGTCATCCAAAAATTCCTTCTTGGGCCACAGAATATTTCAAACACGAAAATGAAAACAGCAAAAGTTCGAAATATCCGATAAGAGAACAAGATCGATCAGATTCGAGCAAAACAACCAACGAAGAAAAGAAGAAGAAATTCGAACAGAACTCACCTCTCTACTAGAGATTAACAACAAAGAGGTGATAAAGAAGCTTACAAGGAATTTCGATCGGAGATAGAGGACGAGAACCGCATCATCCGTTCCGGAGGAAGTTTTCTCGTAGATGAGGTTGATGGAGGCTGCTGTGGACGTCCAAAGGCTGCGGTGGACTTCCAGACGGCGCTGAGCTGATTTCCGCCGCTGCGGTATCCGGTGCTTCGGTCGGCGAGTCCACGGCTGGAGGCGTTCAGACCCGGCGCTAGGAGCAGCGGAGCGTAGGACGGCAACGCTCAGCTCTCGCCTGGTCCGCAGCTCTCGATCTCCTGGTCCGCCGCTGCGGTCCCAGTCGCACCAGACCAGCCGAGATGGTGCAGCAGCGCTCAGCTTTTACAAGCTAATGGCGGCTGCTGTAAGTAAATGAAGCTCGCGGCGAGGATGAAGATCGCCGATCTTGGCTGTGGAAGTTATCGGTCAACGGCTGTGGAAGATCGCGGGATGTGGAAGATCGCCCGATCTTGGCTGTGGAAGATCGCGGCTGTGGAAGATCGCCCGATCTTGGCTGTGGAAGCTAGCGGCGAGGATGAAGATCGCCGATCGTGGCTGTGGAAGCTCGCAGAAAAAGGACTCTTCTCTCTCTCTACATGGCCTGAAATTCCATGTTCACGGTCGTGGAACCAAGCTTTACTCATTCATATCGATGTCGGCGATGAGCTCCGCCTTGGACGATGGCCGAAGACAGCAGCGTCACCGGTGAAAAATGGAGCTACTGGAAGTTACGCTCCGGGTACTGTTCATCTACAGTTCATACTGTTCATCTACAGTTGCATACTGTTCATCTCAAAGGGTTCTTGCACAACGAAAAAAATCCAATTAAAAAAAAATCACAACATTAAAAATAGATATTATGAAAAGGCAAAAATAATAAGTAAAAAAATAAATAATAGATTTATTCAAAAAAAAGATGAGAGAGGAGAGAGGAGAGATAATTTTTTTAAAACTTAATCTTTAAATTAACTTTTATATTTTAAATTAAATATTTATATAAGTATCAAATTAAAGCTCTTATCGTGATCTTTAATTTGATATGCATATTAAATATTTTATAATTAGTCGCATTTTAAAATTTAGAAAGAATAAAAAAAAGAAGATAAAAAAGGAAATAAAAAGAAAAAATATAGTTTACAAATAAAATTTCAATTTTATTATAACTACAAAATTGTCACTCAATTTTGAAATTGATTTTAAATTGAAAATTGCCTTTTTAATATAGTACATTTTTAATATAGTACAGACATATGCAACCCATTTAGTCACAAAATTTAAAAAATAAATACATTTTGAGATGTCAACTCAATCGATTCTAAAAGATTAATTACTTTTAAACACGCTTACCTTGCACAAAGTATAGCTATATATTCACCAAAAAAATGGTCACTAAAATCATAAATGACGTGTACTATCAAACAAGATTACAAGAAGATGAGATATACTTAAATTAATTAGACATAAATAGTCATGGAAATATGTAAATAGGCCGGTAAATAGAGAGTTAGAAACTTTAAAACATCATTAATGAGGACCCGGCCCGCACACTCGCTTAATTTCTTCCTATAAATACACTTCCCCAAAATCCACCAAATCACAAACCAAAAAAAAAAAAAAAAATGGGTTCAAAAATCATCATCAGCAATCCAACGCTCCAAATTCACTCAAATGCCAATCAATTTCCCAAAACACATTTCCCCCAAAATATCTCCAACATGTCCCAGCTCAGCAAATCAAGAATCCCAACCCGAAACTCATCAGGAGCCCCGAGGGCCCACTCCGCGGCCCAAATCTCTGCCTTGTACGCTCCGGCCCAAACCAAGGAAACACTGTATGAACTGCTGGGAATTGCAGAGAACGTGAGCAGCTTTTCCGACATAAAAAAAGCGTACAAACATATGGCTAGAAAGTACCATCCCGACGTTTCTCCACCGGACCGAGTGGACGAGTATACGAGGAGGTTTATCATGGTACATGAGGCCTACGAAACCTTGTCCAATCCGCAAACCAAAGCTCTCTACGACAGAGACTTGGCCGTCGGCGCCGCTTTTCCGAATTCTTGGAGGAAACATCAGGTACACCTCACCTGCAATACTCAACTTTTGTACCCTGCAATACTCAACTTCATCTAAATATACCAACTTTTATCTAATTCTAGTTTTGAGCATGAATTAAAAAAATAAATTGTCTTCAAATAATTAAAATAATTTGAAATTTATATATTTACATACATATTTTAATTCATGTACAAAATCAGTATTAGATCAAAGTAATTATCCTTATTTCGCAAACCATATTGATTTCAGGTACTAAATTTTTGTTTGTTTTATGATTTATTTAGGGAATGGAGTGGAGAAGCAGCTGGCAGTCTCAATTGGACGAACTGCAGCGACGCGATTGTAGGGAGAGGCATTGACGTAGCCAGAGGGGGGCAGTGGGGGCACTGGGCCCCCCTGGAAATTTCAAAAAACACTAAGGGTATTTTAGTAATTTTATATTTAATAGTATTAAATAAATACATAAATATTCTTATTTTTAGTAATAATCCCAATTTTTCTGTACGTGTAGGAGATAAGCTATTGAACGATTGTAAAACTAGTGTTTTAAGGGTGCGTTTACTTTGGTTGAAAAAATTTTTATTAAAAAATGATAGATAAGAAAATGTGAGAAAATATTTTTCTCCTTTTTTTATTATATGTTTTGCTAGAGATGAAAAGATGATAAAATGTTGAAAAATATTTTCACACCCATACCTTAGAATAATATTATCTAATATTGGAGAGAAAATGAGTGAAAAGGGAATGCCCGATAAAATATTTCACACTGGCCGGAGAAAATTTTCCATCATAATAAACATGTGAAAATGGTGGAAAATGGATGAAAATATATTTTTTCTCTGTTTTTCCATCAAAATAAGTGTACTTGGTAATAAAATGAATAAGTGATTAGATGTTTTTTATTTATATTTATTCCATATTAGAAAATTAAAATAAATTTAGCTGGGATACTTCAAAAATGAATATTGATTAAATTAGTTGGGACGAAGAGAGTATTTGGCCCCCCCTAGCTCAAAAGTCTGGCTACGTCAGGAGAGGTCGTCGTGGGGTTCTCGAATGCGAAAATGCTAATTTTATTGGGGGGGGGGGGGGTCATGTAAGAAAATATGCATGTAAGTGAAATCATGTAGGAAAATATGATGTAGATACAACGATAGAACGCGAAAGTTTTTTTTTTTTTTTCAAAGGTCAAATAAAATTTATTAAAACATCTTTTTCCTCAAAAAAAAATATATATTTAAAAATAAAAAGAGTACAAGGAGTATTCAAGATCAGGAAGTACAAGGACGGGTGTCCATAAACACCAACAAAATACATCTAGGAAATCCTAGAAGGGAAGCATCTAGTGAGATCGGAGAACCAACAATGAAAAGAAACACAGAAATCAAAAGGAGAGTTCGCCCTGAACCACCTCCAACTACAAATAATAATGCCATCAACAATCCTACCAGTATTCGGACACCCTTCGTTAAAAATCTTATCGTTTTTTCCTTTCCAGATCTTCCAACAAACGCATTACCAAATGACATTGAACATCATCTTTGCATCTTTATTCTTTTCCAAGTTGACAAACTCACAATGGTGATCCAAAAGAAAGCTTGAAGAGAGTAATGGAACCTTGAGCCAACAACAAATACTCTTTCAAATTGAATCGACAAACTGGCAAGAGACAAGAACATGGTCGGAGTTTCCTTCAAGGGCTTGACAAAATAGGCATCTTGTAGGGATTGTATCTGAAGAGCCCTCCACGTGAAAGAAGACACCTTGGAATGAACCTCAACCAGATGTAACGGAAAGCAACCGGAATGTTGTCCTCGTTAAATGATGCTCTGTGAATCAAGGAATACATCTCTTTGGTTGAAATATTCCCATCGCTTGCCCCTTTCCACAAGAACGTGTCAGGATTTGAAGGTTTAATAGAGACCCTGCACAACACAAACCAAAGATCCAAAATTTCAAGGAAACTATCAAGGTTAAAGGCATAATTCCACTTGAAAGACCAACTCCACGAGTCCCCGTTGGAGTAACCCATCTCCCCCACCCTACAAGCCTTTTGAAAGGAAAGCAGGTAAGGATTCCTGAATCTAATTTTCAGAGATTGACATCCCTCTACCCAAGGATCATCCCCAAAACGAACTGACATACCATTCTCTCAATTACAAAATATTTAATATACTTCAAATTAAAGATCACAATAAGAGCTTATTTTATGTAAATATGTGATTTAAAATGTAAAGGTTAAATTTATTTAAAGATTAAAATTTTAAAAAATTCTCTCTCGTCTCTTATCTATTTCGAATACATCTATTTTTTTTTTCATTTTTAACTTATAGTAGTACATTTTTTATTGTCTTTTCATAATATTAATTTCTATTATTGTAAAAAAAATATATATTAAACTCAAATATATTCAATTAAAATTAACTTTTTATTATATTTATAAATAAGGTTAATTGTCTGTAAATCCATATATTTTTCTTGGAATTGGTTTTTGCTCCCAATTTGAAAAATCAACTTCCAAATCCATAACCTTTTTTTGTCTCAAATTTGTCCAGTGATCGATTTTTTCTACAGTGGCAGCCGCAATTGACACCTAGGCATATTTTTGACATGTGGAAAAAAATTAAAAAAGAAAAAAGAAAAGAAAAGAAAAACTCACATCATCATCTTCCCCAACCTCCCTCACTCCCAAACCTTAATTTCTCCTCTCCCCACTAGCCGCCACCATACGCTGGCGCCGCCGCCCCATGCCACTGCCGGCGTGTGGAAATCAGGTCCAGCTGAAACTATTCAAATCCAAGTGCTTGCAGCTGGATGCAGCGTCGTCTGTGTTGAAATCCAATTTAGTCGAAAAGAATGGCAGTTTCATCTGATCTGACGTCGTCTTGTGCATTTTCATTAAATCTTCGCCGCCGTCACTGTGAAACTTGGCATCTGCTTCGACTCCGATCCTAATTGACATATTGTACGATTTCTCGTCTAAACCTCAACTCTCGTTTCCACTTCACATCCCAAAACACAAATCTGCAGAAATTAGCGAGGAATGAAAACGATGGTTGAAGAAAGCGAGAAATCGAAACAGGCGGCGTGGGAAAGCTCAATTTACCCGATTTACACCTTTTCCACCGCTGAAGATTTCTGGAGGTAGAGGGTTTACCGAAGAAGAGGGAGACATGAGAGGTTGAGAGGTGAGATGGCGGCGGTTGTCGGCGGCGACGGGTGGGGGGAGGGAAAATTAGGGTTTGGGAGTGGGGAGGTTTGGGAAGATGATGATGTGGGTTTTTTATTTTTATTGTTTTTTTAATTTTTTTTTCCACATGTCATAAATTTGCCACCGTGTCAATTCCGGCTGCCACCGTATTATTTTCAGCACCAGCGTAAGAAAAATTGGTCACGGGATAAATTTGAGACAAAAATAAAATGTTGTGGATTTAGAAGTCGATTTTTCAAATTGGGAGCAAAAACCAATTCCGAGAAAACGTTATGGATTTACTGGCAATTAACCCATATGATATGAATATGATAATTGAGTTGGTATCAGTTTTATATAAATATAGAAAAATGAAAACGTTTCCCGTGCGCTGCACGTAGATCACATGCTAGTTTAGAAAAATCACTTTTTAATAAGCTTTGTAATGAGTTCGAGTATCTTGATAAGCTTTTTAAATATATAAGTTCAAAAAAATAAAAGAAACATGCTCTTTAACTTATTTTTTTTATTATAATTTTGTTTACTTTTTGAAAAATTCTTCAAAGAATTATTAAATATTATTGCATTTAAATAAAATAGTGGAAACCGATAAATAAACACCACACCATAAAACTAATAAGTTATATATCCCCTCTTCAAAACTCATTCTTTTGCATACCAAAATTTGTAAAAGGACTAAAAGACCCTTTATATCCCCACCACTTTTTGAAAAAGTCAACATACTCTCTCTTCATTTTCCGTGCAGCCCTAACATATGCCCACGACCGTGGACACGATCATGCCAATAATTGTGTCCACAGTCGAGGGCACGATCGTGATCCACCATTGTAGGCACGACAGACCATGATCTCTGGAATGTCATTTATATATATTTTAATGCTCATTTAAATTGAATTTGATTGGTTTTGTGTTACATGGATGTTGGTGTCTAATAATCAGGTCAAATCACAACCGTTGTCCACCATCGTGTCCACAGTCAAGGGCACAATCGTGTCCACGACCGTGGACAGTGGACACAATCATGAACACGACCGTGGGCATGATCGTTGACATGATCGTGTCTCTCATCGTGACCACGATGGCTTACCCACAATCATGGTCACGGTGGCTTTTGCGCGTTTATTAAAAGCAATCGATTTTGCCTAAAAATATGATTAATTATTGACTTGTTTAATGTAGAAAATTATGTTTTAAAGTATATTTTGCTAATCAAGTTTAATTTGTAATACAAACAATAAACAATTTGAAGTTATGTACGTTGAGATATATGAAGATCTAATTAGAATATATATGTAACATTTCACTATATATATTATGTCATGAAACATTTCACACCAACACTTTAATCATGTGTTTTAAGATGCAATTGTTCGATCAATTATTGTAATACCCCGTTTCCTCGAGCTAAGTTAGAATACTTTGAACTTAGATTAAGATGATTCGCGCCGGAAAAAGAAAAAAAAAAGAAATTATTTTTAAATTCCAACAAAAAAAAAAAAGATTTACAAAAGCATTTGTAAATTTAGTTATTAAATTTATATGCATTGCATATTTATTTAATTAAGCATTCAAGCATTTATGTGTGTTGAAATTGTTTTTCTTTTGGGCCTTATGTTTATTTACCTTTGATTAATAAATGAGAGCCCAAACTATTCCTACTAAGCCCAACCCATCTCCACCAAGATATTTCGTCCACTTCCACCGCCTCACTATTCCCTCTTCAATATATCTCCTCCGCTGCACTCTCTCTCATTCACTCAATTCATCTCTCTCGTTCCAACACCCGAAGAGAACAACAAGAATTCAAGTGAGCATACAATCTGTGTTTCTACATACATCGCATGTTTTATAAAGAAAAGGATGAATCTTGAAGCATCAAATTGTTCCTTGATTCTTGTGTTGAACTTGAGCTTGATTTGTTGACTGTTGATTTGGGGGTGTGCTTGCTGTGTTGAGAGGGAGTCAGGGGAAAGAGGGCAGGCGGCGGTCGGCGGTGGCTCCGCGCCACTGTCAGCCGGAGTGCGCAGAAGGAGAGAGGGCCGTGAGACAGAGGGAGGCGCGGCACGGCGGCTCCGCCCGCTGCTGTCGGGCTAAGGACGGAGAGAGAGAGAGAGACGGTGAGACAGAGGGAGGTCAGGGCACAGCGGCTCCGCCGCTGCTGTCCGACCGAGGACGGAGAGTAAGAACGGGGGGGGGGGACTGGACTCGGCGGCGGCGGCCTTCCGGCCGTGCGGTCGCCGAGAGGCGACTGAGAAGGGGAAACAGAGGTCAGAGGAGGGGGGGCTGGTGGTGGCGGCTTATCGCCGCTGCTCCTCCGGCGAGCTTCCGCGACGACGAAACTCTGGGAAGAGAGCCGAGAGAGATTGGAGAAGAAGGAGGCGCAGCTGTGAGAGGAATCGAGAGAGAGAGAGTTGTGAAGGGGGGGTCTGTGAAGAAGAAAGGATTGGGGCTTTTGGGCTTGAGCTTGGGCTTTGCTTTTCTTTTTGTTGGGCCGAAGATATTAAAGGTTTCGGGCTGGGTTTTATTTAATGGGCAGTTGGGCCGAAATTTATTTAGTGTTGGGCTGTTAATTCCTTTTAACTGGGCTTGTTTTAATTATTAAGAGCATGGGCTGTGCAGTTTTATTTTAAATGGACTGCACTATTTAATTAATTAGACTTATTTGAGTTTGATTAATTATTTTAAAGAATAAATTTCATAATATTATTAAATTATTATTATGTGCATATTTTAAGTAATTACTTATTATATGCTAAGCATGACATAAAATTTGCATTTATTTTGCAATAAGAATATTTATGTTTTAATTGGTTATTTATATTTCCAATTACAAGAGAAAGTCGAGTAAGAATATTGTTGGTGTTCTTAACTCAAGAGAATTGTTTTCATTTATTTATTCATTAAATTTTGAAAACCCGGCTAAGTGAATCATAGAATATTAAGCACTACACCACGACTTGAGTTTAGATTTAAGAGACCTATTAAGAATAAATTTCTTGTAGGCTTTGAACGTCAGGAGGATTAGCACTGCTATTCCGATTCAGAGATAACGTTAAACGACAGGCTTTGCCTAAACAGGTGGGCTTATTTTTCCAAATGTATGATTTAGCTATTGAGCTTTAAATGTTCGTGAAATATAAACTGTTTATCCAATAAAATATTTTTGTGCACTCTGCTCTGTTTAATGCTCGTTACAACGAATCAATTGAGGTTCTCTTATAGCCTAACACGTTATTTGAGAATTGTGTACACCGTTAGCTGACTCGGTGGGTTGATCTCCATTCGGGCACTAACTAAGAGGCGTTATAAGGATGCTTGCTGGATGTGTTCCGAAGCATGTAATGTAAGGGCCTGCCTGGGTAACGTCCCGAGGTCAAAAGTAAACTTGTCTGGGTTACGCCCTCAGTTCAAGTAAATGGGAGAAACGGATCCGTCGGTGGCTAAAAGGTCCGGGATCATAGCGAGTAACAGAATTGAGTGTGACAACTGCGCGCAAATTAAGTATATATATATATATATATGTGTATTGAAATGTTTTAACATGCTTAGAAGCTCTTTCAATTTAAAACCTTCTAAGTCATGTCAAGTATAATTGGATAAATTGTTCTTCAGATTATGAAATGTTTTAAAGTTGCAGCCCACTAAGTACATTAGTACTTAGCCCAAATATTTTCAAATGTTTTCAGGTTAACGGCAGGTGATGACGGGGCAGAGCTGAGGCTAAGGTTCAACTCCATGTTTTGACTTCCGCTGTAGAATTAGCCAGTATCTGTCTTTTGTTTTCCTTAACTTAAGACCTATTATGTTGTGACTCTAAACAATATCTTTTGTTGAGCCGAGACTTTTAATTCGCAAGCATTTCATTCTATAAATGTTGGTTATCTGAAACATGACACTAAACTTGTGATCCTAAAGTTATTATGTTTGTTGATGGATTTGTAGCACTTGAATACCTGTCTTTCTTCATCCAAAGGGGCTAAGCCCTATTGTTATCCTTTTTATTTGGATTTCACAAGGTTTTTCCCTTGTTCATTTTAAATGATGAGTCGTACCCCGGTTAAAGTATTTGTTTCAAGAATTGGGGTGTGACAATTATATATTAATTACAATGTTGCTTAGAAGATATATGTAACATATTCAAAGTTAACACAATCGATTAAAACACAATTAATTTCATAAATATTATAATCTAACGATACGGTCATGTGCACGATGGGAAGCCCACGACAGTGAACATGATCGTTCCCATGACCGTGGATATGATGGTGGACATGATCGTGTCCACGGTCGTGGACATGACAGATACATAATTTCACTTGTTCAACAAAACATATAACACAAATTGAATCTCAAATCAAAGGTAAATAACATAAAATATATCTCAATAAGTCTCAAACGTAAAATCTAGCATCAAGGACGTGTAAGCCAAAATATCCTACACCCTAGGAGCCATCGATATTTTTTTATGTACTTGTCGGTGATTTGACCCGCGTGTCACGACTTTGCCTTAGATCATGACCATCATTTACCTGACCACATTGAGGTGTGTGAAGATCATGACCACGCTAAGACGAGTGTAGATCACAAAACCTTCTTAATCTCCTTGAATATATTTAGCCTCATGTAAAAATTCACTCAACGAGTGAAGTAGAGTAAGGTAGGTCTTTTCACTTTTTAGTGAGTGTTAAAGTAATTAAAATAGAGTAAGGAATTCACCTACTTTTACTAAAAATAGAAATTGATATCAAAATGTGAAACAAACCAAAATGAAAATATGGATAATAAAAACTAGGACAAAATAAATATTAATTTATATTTTAAATTCATACTTACAATTTATAACATAAAGTCAATATCCGTCCAATTTCTACGAGCTGCTCTGTATTAAGGAATGATATAAATAACTAACTCTATAAAATGTTGTATCATCACAAATTCAGTCATAAAATGATTCGATAGATTGTTTAATTGGTGGAATGATAGTTTGTGTATTGAACGATCCATTTTCAAGATGAAATATTATAAGGATAAGTACAGTTTATGTTTCCTAATTTTTATGATAGTTTAAAAATGTCTCTACCTTTCGACTAGACAACACACAACTCAAGTTGTTATTGCAGAGAGAGCCCTCAAGCCACAGATTATAGTTTCCTCTTTGCCGAGCCAAAAACCAGTCCACCTCTCTTGTAGTCGGCCAAATCAAGTTAAGCTCAATTGTGATGCAGCTGTTGGAAGAGGTTTGGGGATTGGCATTGGTGTTGTGTTGAGGGATGCGGACAACAACAAGATTGGCGAAAGATCAGGTTTTTTGCAGGGGGTTTTTACAGCTGAGGAAGGGGAGGCTCGTGCGGTGCTTGAAGGTTTGCGGTTTTGTGTTGGGCTTGAGTTCTCAGACATCATTATAGAAATGGACTGTCAAAGTTTGTATTGGAAACTTAAGAGGTGTGACAATGATCTTTCCTTCCTTGGTGACACTCTTCAGGAAATCCATGGTTTAGTTACTTCTGCTGCACATGTGGAGTTTAGCTGGTGTTCTAGGGAGAACAATAGCGCTGCTGATTCCTTGGCTAAACAAGGCCTTTTTTCTCGTTCTGCTTTAGCTTCTATTTTTTTCAACTTTCCTTTTGTAAGCTGACTTCTTAGTTTTCTAATGGAAGTCTTTTTTCCTCTCAAAAAAAAAAGTTGTTATCGTCCATCGGCTTCAATAAAGTTTCTGTGAGGGGACAGGAATTAGGAGGGGTGGGGGAGATTTTGATTTATTTATTTTTTTAATTTTAATTTTTGCTAAATAAAATTTAAGCTTTTAAATTTATATTATTATTTCCTCCGTCTTAACTAAGTTGATCAACTTTTTTTCGACATGAAATTTAAGAAAATTAATATTTTATGTGTGTTTTGTAATAAAGTGAGTAAATAATTAGATTTTTCCTTGTTTATGTTTATTCTATATAAGAAAATTGATCAACTTAGTTGGAACGACCCAAAAAAAAAAATATTGATCAAGTTAGTTGAGACGGAGAAAGTACTAAATTAAATAATAAAGGAATATGTTAGTGGTGAATGTGGTTTTTACCAACACTAATTCGTAATGACCTTTCGTAATTTAACCTGGTTTGGATTTAAAAGAAAGATAAAACACAATGGAAAGACCCTTTAATTTTTGCTCGCTTTAGCTCGGTTTGAAAGCTCTCAAATCTCTCTTTGTTTTCTCTCAACGATTTGATTTCTCTTGGATGGAATACTGAAAATAACTCTCTTATCACTTAGTGAAATAATTTGAACTTAGTCCCTTTAATAAACGGATATGTCCTATTTATAGAGTGCATGAGTGGGAGGATATTCTAGTAATTTCACCTTCCGAATACGGGAGTGTATTTATGTCCTTTTATTCTCCTCTTTCGATATGGTGAGGGGCATTTTCATCCTTTTTTACTTTAAGGCATCTTCCACATCAGCCGACAAATAGTTACTTATGGAGGCAGTCCCTGCAGAAAAGGTGGAAAGTGGCTGTCTACCATTCAGTCCTTCTGAGTGCTTGCAGATGCACCGCCAAATATATTCCCCTTTTTTCGTATTTTCAGATTGGATGAGATTACACCTTACGGAGCTCGCCCAATATTCGGTGTAACCGAGGTCTGATATCAAGGGTAACCTTCCAGAGTTAGTTCCCTTCTCTAGAGATCTGACAAAGGGAGCCT
Organism: Salvia miltiorrhiza; assembly: GCF_028751815.1. Lineage (NCBI taxonomy): Eukaryota > Viridiplantae > Streptophyta > Magnoliopsida > Lamiales > Lamiaceae > Salvia > Salvia miltiorrhiza. The sequence continues at coordinate 36,638,965 of NC_080387.1, forward strand.
TCTTATGTTCGGGGTCCGCTCTGAATCCCCCTCTTATATCTCCTTTTGGTTCCCGCTCTAGTTGATATCCCCTTTTTTAGGATAGTCTGAGGAGCGTCGGACCTGGCTTTCCTTCATAAAAGGAGGGTTCAGGGCTCCCAGTCCAGAGCCCCGGATTCCATCTTCATCAGTTAGTAGGAGCGAATATATTCTTTAGGCGGTTCCTTATGCTCTGCCAACTTGTTTCTTCGTTTTACTTTACTTTTAGCTGAAGACTATTTTTTCTATTGATGGGGTTTTTCCCTCGCGGTTTTCCTTCAATAGGTTTTAATGAGGTTCGGCTCTTAATCTGCTATTTTTGTGCTTTCAAGGGTTTTTTAGGTTCTTTTTTCATTTTTCTTTTTATGAAGCCATATTTAACTAATTAGTAGGAGCGTATATAATTACTGTATTTTTATTTTATGGTCATTATTAACCTCTACTTAAACAAACGGTTAATTTTTTACGTTGGATTATTTTTATTTTATGCTCTTTGGTACACTATATAGAATAAGGTGTGATATGTTTGACTGAGATGTCTTTTATTATATATCATATTAATATAATGTTTGGTATAATATTTTAAAAACATCTATAAAATATAATATGTTGTTTGGTATGATGTATTGAAATTATATAAAATTAATAATAATTATAATTAAGATTTGTGTAACGTATATCGCCTTCGTAGATGGTATACAGAATCCTTTAAATTAGTAATATTTTCGAGCTTTTAATTTATAAAGGACCGTTTGTTTCGTATTACTTCTTACTAAATAATATACTATCTCCGTCCACCAAGAGTATAACACAATTATCCGATTGGACGTCCATAAAGAGTGTAACACTTTTCTTTTTGGAACATGACTCACTTTCTCCTTTTAACTACAACATTCATTTTTATATGGCTCCATACCCAACACTCTTGATGAACGGAGGGAGTGTAGGCAATTATAATTTATGGCCAATTAAATTATGCCATGTGAAAATTATAAATTAAATATTAAATTATATATTTTATTTTATATTTTGAAATTAAATTAAATATAATTCAAATATTAAATAGATATATAATTGATATTTAATTATGTGGATTTATTGGCCAATCAGAAGCTGCCATGTATCAAATTCTGCATAAAAGGAAATAAATCAAGAGGATCCAATAAGATCTTGTCACATCAGCCCTAGCCCCAATATTTACGGGCCCAGGCTTCAAAGCCCAGCCATAAACTTCCTTAATTAACTTTCCTACAACTATAAATATGAGATTTAGGAAGCTCATAAGGACACACACAAATCATTTGAGAGCTCAAGCATTGAAGGAGTAATTCGCTACAACGAAGTCATCTTCAACAATCAAGACATTCTGCAAGGAAGTCAACGAGTCTTAATCAAATTTATCAAAGTCAACGTTTAATTCAGAAATAAGTGGAAGTCCTCTGGATTGACGTCATCAAATCAAATACAAATCAAATGAGATCAAGAAGGCATACTTCCCTCCAAAGATTTCAAGTAACATTTAAAGAGAATAATCAGAGGATCAAGTAGAGATTCGCAATCCGCATACAAATACATCGCAATCCATATATTTTGAATTTGTATATATTTTTGTATTTCATTAAATTGAATACATTAAAATTTGTGTTTACATGGAGTATTAAAGTGTCATAGGTATATATGTGCGTGTGTTGCCCTAATCGTAGAAAGTTAATGTCCAAGACCTGAGGTCTTGAGTTCGAATCATTCGTCGTGCAGTCTTTAAATTTTTTTATTTATTTATGAAACTTATAAAAAAAATGTCATAAGTACATGTGTGCATGTGTTGTACCAATTACGAGCCTGCACATCACATATTGCTTGTCGATGAGTTTTTAGAATGATTTCGAACACTTTTATTCAGATATTATCATAAACCTTTTCTACCGCAAAGCTATGTCAAAAAGATTGAAATAAAACGAGTTACCTCCAATCAAAACATTTAATCAGATCTCTCTCTATATTTAATATATGTAACTGAATTTTCGTTTTGGAATTATCAAATCAAATAATATTTTTTTTTAAAAATAAAAATAAAAAACACCTTAGGGGTGAGGGGTTAGGCAGACCCCCAACTTGTAAATAACGCATCAACCAATATCTCATCATGATGTCATCCAAAAGTAACAACACCCAACAAAAACCACAGGAAAACATTGGAATCAGACCGATCAATTCCATACATAGATAGCGCTACATTCAGAGCAAAGGGAATAACAGTAAAAAAGGACAGACCAAGGACCAACTAACTATCAACATGATGTTTGAATTTAAAATTTAGATAATCAAGCTGATCAATCCTAACTATAGCAAGAAAATAGCGAGGTGCGAATAAACAATCAAAAGTAATCAGCGCCATGACCTCATGACCTCTTGTAGCCATAAAATCAAATCAAATGATATTGAGCGTTATTAAATTAGATACAACTGCAAGTCTGCAAGGCAAATTCATTCGTTGTATACATAATCCAAATCCAATGCATACATACTAACCATAATGAACAAAGCAATTGAGCTTCAATGTTGACTAAATTAGGGAGTTATCAATCGAATTAGATACAACTACAAGGCAATTAAATTCATATGTTATAATTATATACATAATCCAAATCCAATGTATACATACTAACCATAAGTGAACAAAACAATTGAGCTTCAATGTTAACTAAATTAGGAAATTATCAATTGAATTTGAACGGTAATTATTTTACGTTATAAATTATTATGTTTTATTTCAATATAATACTTTTTCCGTCCCACATAAATATGCATAGTTGATCACGACACGTATTTTAATAAAAAAATTTGGAATATTAAGAGAAATGGTCTCATATTGAGCGTATTGTTAAATAGATTGTGGATAAATAATGTAAGTTACAAGGATAAAATTGTGAAAATTATGTGTGAGATTGTATCAAAAAATAACGTGTGCATAAATTTGAGGAACATAACAAGAATGAAAGTTATGCATAAATATAGAGGACGATAATTTATTGAAAGAAGTGTTAAAAAAATAAAAAAAGTTATAATAGAAAAATAAATTAAATTGCATGTTTCTTTAAATTATTCTAACTTACATGTATATGCAGTTTATTTATATACTCGTATATACATATATATATATATATATATATATATATCATAAATTCGATTAAAAAGTGATTTTAATAAACATTATCATCTTAAACTCATATAATAATACTTGCTACATACCAAATATGCTTATATTTACAAATAAAAAATATTACAATAATTGGTTATAATTCTCAATAAAAAGATGAACGTTAAGTAATTAACATTATTAATACTTCCAGTTTTGATGCTGAGTTAGCTGCCCTGCTCGAGGGTATTAGATTGGCTATCACCTTCTCTACTCATATTTGGATTGAGATGGATGCACCGGCGATCATGTTGCTCATGTCTGCTGGGTGTCATGGTTATACTAGTATTCGTCATACTGTTACTTGATTCCGACTGCTTACTCACCTTCGGCGATTCCGTTTCACTCACATCTCCCGTGAGGGAAACCGGCATACTGATTTTATTGCGAGGAAAGGGCATCAGGTTTAGACGTTGATTATTTTTTATTGCTCTTCTGCTCGACAGTTTCTTGCTCTGGTTAGGATGGTTCAACTTGGCTATCCTAACTTTAGATTCAGTTTTCATGTTGATGGCCTGTTTCCTTTCTGATTTCGTTTCATTTGTCTTCTGTATGTAGCCATTTTTGGGTTACGTCTCTTTATGTTTTTGTTCGGCATGTTTTCTATTTCTCCTTGTTGCTTCTGTTGGCGTTGTCACTTTTGGGCAACGTCTTGTATGGGACACTGGTTGATTATTTATCTATAGGTTGGGGGTCTGCCTAACCCCCACCCCTTCGAGTGTTGTTTTTTTTTTTTTAAAGTAAACATTATTAACAAAATAGTATAAATAAGAAAAGGATTGAAAAACAGAGAAAATTTTTGAACGATTAGAACTTTTATATTTGTATTACCTATCTCAAAAATAAAATTATAAAGTCATTACTACTCATTTTCGTCCTAAACATGTACGCTTATATTGACAAATTATCCAAATTAACATGTGATTAACATGTTATTTTGATTTTTAATTAATGAAATCTCGTGAAAAATTGATGAGTGATTCCAAATTTGAAAAAAGAACGAAAAATAATTAGGATTGTTTTACTCTTTAATTTAGAAAAATGTTGAGAGTATTTATTTGATAAAAATTAGAGTAATGAATTAAAAATTCACAAATGAGTATTTAAGATAAAATAAAAATATAAAATGCAACAGAAGCAACGTAGACACATAAAATATTATGGTGCCTCCAACATATATAATAGTAGTATACATAGAATGTATATATATATCAACCAGATACTCCCACATTGAGAAAGAGTCCCTCTATCCCACAAAATTATGTGACTTCGATTCGAATTTTAATAAAAAACTATTTGTAATAATGATAGTAGAGAAAGAATCCCACATTAAGACTATTGTTAAATAAATTATGAATAAATAATATAAATTAAAAGAGTAAAATTGTAAGAAATTATATGTGAGGTTGTTAGGTCCGGGGGGTCTCGAATAGGTGTATGGGGGGGGGGGGAATACACCTATAGGCTATTTTTAATCTATCTACCAACCTCAATCAGAGGGATCTCAGTCAGAGATAGAAAAGAAACTTGTCATGCAAACCAGACACCTGTTTAACCGAAATTAGTATTGACCAACAGGGTTGACGACTGATACTGAAAGCTCTTCAGTAAAGAGTTATCAGTTAAGTCACTGGAACTTAACTGATCCACGTAAGGGCTTCAGTCGTGTTTGCAAAGATAAAGATGATATCTCTCTTCCTTACTATCAGAGGATAGTGAGTCAGATTGATATCATACGCAGCGGAAATTAAACTTAGTTTCGAATAGCCTCGGTGGAGCAGATAGTTGGATTAGGGTTTTTCTAGCTGTTAGTCAGTGTTCAGTTTTATCAATTGAAATAGCACAGTTAAGAATGTAAAACTGAAAGCTGTAAATAACACAGAGACTTTTACGTGGTTCGGAAAAACTCTTTCCTACATCCACGGCTGGTTGATCAGACCAACAATCCACTCCGCAAGTGCTTGCCTGGTGCACTGCAAACCGTAAACTGAAGATAAACTCTCTTCAGCACCTACACACCTCGCGTAGGGTTTCCCCACCTACACACCTCGTATAGGATTTCAGCACCTACACAACTTGCGTAGGATTTCCCTGCTAAGCACACCTCGTGCTCAGACTTCCCTTTCAGAGTTCAGAGTACCTTCCTGAATCTCCGAGTCACTCAAACACTCTTATGGGGGAGAGTTTTAAACGAGTGCCAACTATACTTACAAAGAACAAGTTCTTTGAAGCAAGTTTGACCTTTGGCTTCTGGGTACACAGAATATATGCCTAGGGTCTAAGAGAATGTATGTAATCAGCAGTGACTGATTTTGGCTTTGTAATTCTCTTCTTCGATTCAAGCTTTGAGCGGTTAAGCTTTAGGCTGAGTAGCTATTTCGGCAGAGCTTCAGCTTATGTCGTTGAATCGGTGAAGATTAAAATGATCCTCGAGCGCTATTTGTAGGAGAACTCTTGAATAGATCCGTTGGCGTAAATCGTCTTCAAGATTTCTTCCGTTGGAGAGCAATTCGAATTTGGGCTGAGGCTTCAATCTTCGAGGTTCCTTGTCTGTGTGGAAACGGCTCTCTTTGAAGGACAGGAGATGTGACATCTCTGAAAAGTAGCCACCAGATAGGAATGACCTCTGCAGAGATAAGATATTGAGATATCTCTGCATTTAATGCAGCTGTACTTGAGCGTACGTGGCTTCCTCTGAACATTGGAAGATCAGTCCTAGGAGGAATGTTCAATTGATACTTGACTTTAGTATCAGTCTATGGCGCGCATTAAATAATCAGTCTTCAACTGATTCTTCAACTGATACTTCAGTTGGTAACTCCAGTCTTCAGTCTTCAGTCTTCAGTCTTCGACACCGCAACTATACTAGAAACGAACTCTAACACTTGAGTTCAAAACGATTCTAGTCTATTACATTTAAGTCCTATAAATTTTGGTATCATCAAAACAAGGGTTAAGATATTCCACAAGTTTCCCAACAGAGGTAGTGTCCAAAATTACGGTATGCATAATTTTGGGGAACATACCAAAAAGGAAATTAATGTATGCATAAGTTTGGGCCGGGGGATGGAGAGAATAATAATTAATACTATATAATTAATTAATATATGTATTCCAGTATATTTAATTTCCCTTGTTTATTTCGTGTGACAATTTTATATTTTACACTATTGATTAGATTTAAAGTGTTTATATAATAAATATAAATAATTTATAGTTTAAGAGTTTGATTGATTATCTAAAAATTTGTGATGCAAATTAAAATATATAGAATGATGTCCATAAAATATAAACTTTAAAAATATGGTAATACAATATATTATACTTGTCATGAGTAAATGCACAAATTAAGATTAAATATAATAACTTAATTATACATAAATTGTCATAGATAAATGCGCAAATTGCATTTAATACAATAACTATTATTAAAAATAAAGGGTAAATATTATATTAAATCTCAAATTATACCAATTTTTATATATAAAAAAATGTCCTGAATTATGAGAAATATTTTTAAAAAACTCCAAACTATTACTTTTGTATAAAAAAATGCCCAGCTTTCATTTTTTGGACCTCATAATCATGATGTGGCTCGCCGGATGTCTCCGTGTAATTTAAATTTAATTTTTGTAAATGACATGACACAAAACTACGTCGTTTTATGCCGTATCATTTAAAAAAATTAAGTCGACGTTGGATAAATTGACCATCAATGCGATTTGAATCAATTGACGTGGCACAACACAATGTCATTTTTAAAATGGTATGGCACAAAACAAAGTTGTTTTGTGTCATGTTATTCAAAACAATAAAATATAAATTACATTGTGGCCTTTGACGAGTCACGTCATGATTATGAAGATTGAAAGATGGATGCAGGATATTTTTGATACAAATTTAATAGTTTGAGGTTTTCGAAAATATTTTTTATAGTTCAGGATATTTTTTAATAAAGCGAATATACTTTAGAGTTTATTATGATGTTTACTAATTAGCTATGGTGTGTTGGCCTTTTCAAATTAATTAGCTATGAATTAGCGCGGCTAAATTAGTCGTTTACTAAAAAATAGCTGTCGTGGTATATTTTTCCGCTAGGGGCGGTGCTGTGCTGGCTGCCCACCGCTACAATTCATCAGTTTTTGCAAAGTGTGGTTGACTTGGGATTTCACACTCCCACGATTAATCTAATGTCATTTTTACTATTATCCTTAAAATTTTGTCTATTAAATAAAATTTAACTGTATTTTTTGTACTTTTTTATTCTTTTTTCCCCCCTATATTTATTACCCTTTGTCACTAATGGACTCACCTTACAACATTTTTATCACTTTTATATTCTATATTTACTACTCCCTTCGTCCCATTATTGTTGGCCACATTTCCTTTTTGGTCTGTCTCATTATTGTTGGCCACTTTCTTAAAATGGAAACATTTAATTTAATTAGGTCCACAAATTAAGTTACTAAGTAAACCCTAATTTGATTAAAATTTGAAATTAAATCTAAATCATCTTTGAAATAAACACACACACAACAGCACCTTCTCCCTTCTCTCTTCTTCTCCGACAGGACGCCACCCCCATGGCCGCCGCCGCCGCCTCTCGCCTCTCCGACTGGACGCCACCGTTCTAGCTTCTCTATCTATCTGTGCCGCTTCTCCCTCACCGCGTGATTTTGGGGGCTAGGGCTCCGGTTATTGACAACCCAGAGCCAGCCCCCACCGATTTCGGAAGAGAGCCCCAATTCTGGAGGGCCAGCCGTGCGAATCGCACATCTCGAGCAGCGCAGGTCGAGGTGCGACTCCGGCGTCAAGGCGGCCGCCTTCTCCCCTTCTATCTTTTTCTCTGGTTTGGGTTCCTTAAGTTTGGAGAACACAATGCGGTCGAGGTGCGACTCCGGCGTCAGGACGGCGGATCGAAAGAGATCGAGGATAGGCTGTGGTGTTCGAAGCTCACCTGTGCACCAATTTCCTGGGCAAGATTCTAGTTTGGGCAAGATCTGGGTATGCGATTTGCCGATTTGGGGTCTGGTTTGGAGGAGAAATAGAGTTTTTCAATTGATGTTACGCATGTGCCTTTAGATTGATTAACATGAAAGATGATTAATTTTTAGATGTTTTTGGCATATTCGTGTTTTCGATTTTGTTCACACACTATTTGGGGCCTGATTTGGTGGAGAAATAGAGGTGCGATTCAGGCGGGTAAAGGCGGTGTCTGGTTTTGGGGGTCGTCGATGTCGCCGGCGGCGGCGCCAGAGAAGAAGGTGAGAAGAAGAAGAAGAAGAAGAAGAAGAAGCGCCCAATGCGAGAAGAAGAAGAAGCACCGGATTTTCAATTTTTTCCCTTAATTAACTCATTAATTTTAGTGGGTCACACTCAATTAAAACATAACACTCAATTTCTTAATCTCCGTGCCGAAAAGAATGTGGCCAACAATATTGGGACGGAGAGAGTATATTTTATCATTACTGGACTCACCTCACAACACATTTATCATTTTAGTCAGCTACTCTTTCATTTCACTCACAACACCTTTATCAGCTTTCTTAGTTTTCGTGCCGAACATGAAGTGGGACTTTAATTCGTGAACGAAGGGTGTACTATTTATTTCTATACGTATATACTTGATAGTCAATGCTTCACCGAGTTCGAAGCTTAAGAACCTAGCTAATCTCACGACTAGGCTCGACAACACTTGAAGCGGTAAATAGACCTAATTCACATGACAAAGCTAAAGCACTCAAATACTTTCTTTTGTGAAATGTCTTAGATTCAATCTCGTCTGAGTATGGTGTAGTTTTTTTTTTATCTTTGTGTGAGTAATGATTCCATCTATGTACGATTATTTTTTCACCTTTGTGTGATGTAGAGGTCCGCCTGTGTGCGGTGACTTATGTAGCAGATACTTCTTACAATTGTCAAAATAAAAATAAAAATACCTATTGAGCAGGAATTGAATATGGCACAATATTGGATTTTTATATATTACTCCCTCCATCCCACTCCAAATGATCCTATTTCTATTTCCGGTTGTCCCACTTCAAATGACTCATTTTCTTTTTTGGCAATACACTCTCTCTTTCTATACTTAATATTTAAACAATTTTCACCAACTCACTTTATCTACTGTATACCCACTTTATCTATTTTATACATATTTTATAATTTCCGTGCCGATAAATTTAGGGCCATTTGGTTTGGGACGGAGGGAGTACTTTTTAGGGAGTGATTATTATACTAATTAGATTTTTGAATATATCCCATTATGAATTTAATAGTATGAAGTGTTAATAGGGGTGAAATACTCACATTCATAATTTACATATTGAAAATATTTGCTTTCATAAAAAAACTAGCTGTAACACGAATTAAAAAGAAATTGCCATTTATTAGATTCATACTCCAAATCACAAATTTATTCAATAAAATAATAAAATTATAGTAAATATTCTCGAATTAAAATTAAAAATAATTTTTTTTTATTGATATATACTTGGACAGTTGGACTCATTTCAACCCCTCAATATTTTGTTATATCAATTTGAAACACCTAATAGATGAAGATATGAACTAACTAGGTGAAACAATTATGTTCTCTCGTCCAGATAGTTAGTTAATTGTATCATAATGGCAAAAGTTCAATAATATTTTAAACTTGTAAAGCCAGTCATTACGTTTAGATTTGCGACACAAAATCTGTATACGTAGATTTGTGCCAAATGTTACTCCCTCCGTCCCATTTTTGAAGACACACTTTCCTTATTGGGTTGTCCCAATAATAAAGACACATTCTGGTGTTTCACGAAACCAACACCTAAACTACCAAATGAAAAATGTAAGCTATACCTAGTACGGATGATCGGAAATAGCAAAGTAACGATCGGAGAATTGAGCACGAGAACAAAATATAACTGTTGTATTCAAAAGCGAATGATAGCGTGATTACAATGCACGAATGCATGCGAGATCTATTTATAGAGTACAGAGAAGGGTAAAATGGTAAAATTGGTGTAATCGCATGCACTTGGCATGGTCGAAGGGTATATTAGGAATTTCATCTTAACGCGGGAAGTCTTCCGCGTTTCTGGCGATCCCTCTGATGGAGGTGATCTCTCTGGCGTGGATGACTTCTCTGGCGTGGAGGACTTCTCTGGCGTGGATGACTTCTCTGGCGTGGATGACTTCTCTGCCGATGATGACTTCTCTGGCAAGAGTCATTCCTCTGGTGGATGAGTTGTCTCTGATGGATGAAATCCCTCTGGTAAGAATGATTCTTCTGACCAGTATGATTCCTCTGGTGAGGATGATTCCTCTGATTTGTATCCTTTCTCTACTCTGCACATATTACTCCTCATCACATTCCAAATAAGGAAAGAATTAAGACTTAACAATCATTAATTAATTTATCACTAATTAGGGTATAAAAGTCTAATAAAACCCTAAATCCTTTCTCCCTCTCTTCTCACTCATCCTCTCTCTCGCTCGACTCTCTTGGCGCCTCCGCCGCCCTCACTACGGTACCGCCGCTGCCCTGCCGGCGGTATCGCCTCTGTCCCTTGTCTCGCCTTTGTCTCACCTGCTCTCTCGGCGTGGTCTCGCCTCTGTGTCGCCCTCTCTCTCTCGGCGCCCGAAGAACAGCAGAAACGAGCCTTCTCCGGTCGAACAGCCACCACCCATACCCCTCTTCTCCGGCGGATCTTGGGGCTAGGGTATGCAGGCGCGGCGGATCTGGTTTTAGTTGCTAGAGATTTCGATTTCTTCCACCCATACCCCTTCTCTGGTTTGTAGGGCGGCGGAGATGTCGATTTCTTCCATCAATGCTGCCGCTCCTGCCGGACTCTGCTGCGGAGCCTCCAACCACTCGCCCACACACTGACGAGGGTAGAGGGCCGAGCCCTAGCCCCATCGAACATCCCTCTTTCTCCTCCCCCTTCTCGATTTTGGTCCTCTTTTTGGTTCGATTTTGATTTTCATTTTTTGGTTAACATTTTGGTTCGATTCTGAGTTTCATTTTGTGGATCGTTTTGGTTGAGATGGTCGGAGAACTCGGAGTCCGGCGGCAAAGATGGGGGTTGGAGAATCTCCCAATTCTGTTGTTTTTGACCGCCTCAGAGGTTTAGGGTGGCAGTGGGTGGACATGGGGTGCGGCAGGGTGGTGGAAGGGGGTGGTGGGTGTGCGGCGGAGGACGGCGGGGGCGTGGTCGGAATTCAATTGAACATAAATTCTGGACAAAAAAAAATTAATTAAATTAAATAAATTTTTCAAAATTTTTGAAGTTAAAAAATTTAAATTCCAGCACAAACATTAAATAAATTCGCTAAACTTAAACTAATCAAATACCCACAATACTTTATCACCTAAACTATCTCACTTTATCACTTAAACTACCTCTCCTTAATCTCCGTGCCCAAATGAAGTGTGTCTTCATTATTGGGACGGAGGGAGTATTATATACTCCCTCCGTCCACCAATTCAAGGCCTACTTGCCTTTTTGATCCGCCCACAAAAACAATGCCTACCTATTTTTGGTAAGTTTTTATTCATGATTTAATAAAAAAAAGTCAAAGATTCTTTACAAAAAAGTGAGACCTTTTCTCCACTCAACTAATAAAAATACATTTTTTCTTAAAAAGTGGGACCTTTTCTCCACTCAACTAATAAAAATACACTTTTTCTTAAAACCCGTGTTTTTTCATATAGGCCTTTAATTGGTGGACGGAGGGAGTAGTATATATTTTGAGAATGGCAAAATAATAAATAAACTATTCAAATAAATCAATAAAATTGATGAATATGCATATCTATTTAATATGGTGAAAATCTCGCCTCCTCCAGAATCCAAACTCATACTAAAATACTTAATCATAAAAATTATTAACTTATTCATCAAAATTATTGATTTGTTTGAGAGAGTTCAGACGCATTCTCAATTTTCAACACATTTAGCATTTTCAACGGAACCTCTCTCTCTCTCTCTCTCTCTCTCTCTCTCTCTATATATATATATATATATATATATATATATATATATATAGGGAAGAGCTAAAATAAGCGCATTTCTTAAGATATAAAATAAGAATCATTTTTAGCCCTTAGATCATCAAGATCTACGGTTGATTCATAATCCTGTTGGATGGATTTATGGTCCTGAGTTCGAATCCCAAAGGTAGCAAAAATTTATTTTTTCACAATTCATACCTTTATACAGCGAATTCATACGTGTTTAGTGGTTCTTTCTTCAACCCCTCCATATCTCGATCAAATTCAAATCTCGATTTGATAAAATTGAGATAAAATTGAATCGTTAGTGTTTGTTGTGAATTTTGAGTTTTAAAACTAAAATTTTCAAATTAAATATAGATTGGTTGTGAATGCAAGTTTTAAAGCTATAATTCACAACTAGGAATAAGCTTGGTTGTGAATTCGAGTTTTAAAACTAGAATTCACAACTCGAAAATAGATTGGCTGTAAATTTGAGTTTTAAAGTTACAAGTTACAATTAGGAATATAGCATTGATTGTGAATTCGAGTTTTAAAACTAGAATTCACAATTATAAAACTCGAATTCACAACAAAAAAATAATTTTTAAGTTTTTTATGTAAAGGGTAAAATAATAAGTATAGATAAATTTTTAATTTTTTTATTTTAATGAATAATTTTTATTTTTACTATTTTAATTTGGACATTTTTGAAGTGTAGTCTTTAATTAATTGAAAATAAATAAAGTTAACGATATTTCTTTTTGAAGGAAAATTATATCTTTAAGACTAAGAGCAAGAATTCTGAGGGCTCTCTAGCTACCCATACTACATGAATGATAATAAAATCCTTAGCAACCCTAACAACATTATTAATGTACATTCAATGCAAAAAAGGCGTAAAAAATAAATAAATGAATATCATAAAATATACTTCTATGGTTAATAATGATTTTTGAGGTTTTAGAATCAAAATATATACTATTTATAAAAGAAGTGCCACTACAAAAAAACGCGAAAATAGCTGCCAAAATTAGCGACGGCGAAGCCGCCGCCGACAATTACCGACGGCAAAAACGGCGACCCGCCTTTTACCTATTACCGGCGCATTACCGACGGCAAAACAACCGCCGCTAATTAGTGGCGGTTGTGCCGTCGCTAATTTAAATATATGTTAATTTAAATACAAATTATTTATTACCGACGGCGTTGCCGTCGCTATTTACCGGCGGCACGAGGCCGCCGCTAATCACCACCGCCAGTGACATCCGGCGATAGCACCACCGCCGTCCGGCCAAAATTACCGACGGCATTTTTCCGCCGCTAATTACCGACGGCAAATTCCAATTACCGACGGCAAACGCCGTCGGTAATTTTTTTTTATTTTTATTTATTTATTTATTTTTATTTTTTCATTTATCATCTAATAAATTGGTCAAAGATAATAATACAAAAACATTCAAATTAAATCAATATTCAAATACAAGTGAAAATTTAAACATTGATTATTACTAAGAATTCAAGATTCCTAGTAAGAAACTTATAATTATAACTTAAGAATGTTAATTTGATTAGTGATCCACTCATCAATCATCACTAATCTAATATTATTACTAAGCATTCAAGATTATTAGTAAGAAACTTATAATTATAACTTAATACTGTTAATTTGATTAGTGGTTCACTCATCAATCAACACTAATCTAATATTATTACTAAGAATTCAAGATTGTTAGGAAGAATCTTATAATTATAACTTAAGAATGTTAATTTGATTAGTGATTCACTCATCAATCATCACTAATCTCATATTATTACTAAGAATTGAAGATTCTTAGTAAAAATCTTGTAATTATAACTTAAAAATGTTAATTTGATTAGTGATTCGCTCATCAATCATCACTAATCTAATATTATTACTAAGAATTCAAGATTCTTAGTAAGAAACTTATAATTATAACTTAAGAATGTTAATTTGATTAGTGATTCACTCATCAATCATCACTAATCTAATATTATTACTAAGAATTCAAGATTGTTAGGAAGAATCTTATAATTATAACTTAATAATGTTAATTTGATTAGTGATTCACTCATCAATCAACACTAATCTAATATTATTACTAAGAATTCAAGATTCTTGGTAAAAATCTTATAATTATAACTTAAGAATGTTAATTTGATTAGTGATTCACTCATCAATCATCACTAATCTCATATTATTACTAAGAATTGAAGATTCTTAGTAAAAATCTTGTATTTATAACTTAAGAATGTTAATTTGATTAGTGATTCACTCATCAATCATCACTAATCTAATATTATTACTAAGAATCTAAGAAACTTATAATTATAACTTAATAATGTTAATTTCATTAGTGATTTGCTCATCACTAATCTAAGATTATTACTAAGAATTGAAGATTCTTAGTAAAAACCTTGTAATTATAACTTAAGAATGTTAATTTGATTAGTGATTCACTCATCAATCATCACTAATCTAATATTATTACTAAGAATTCAAGATTCTTACTAAGAAACTTATAATTATAACTTAAGAATGTTAATTTGATTAGTGATTCACTCATCAATCATCACTAATCTAATATTATTACTAAGAATTCAAGATTGTTAGGAAGAATCTTATAATTATAACTTAATAATGTTAATTTGATTAGTGATTTACTCATCACTCATCACTCATCACTCATCACTCATCACTAATCTAAGATTATTACTAAGAATTCAAGATTATTAGTAAGAAACTTATAATTATAACTTAAGAATGTTAATTTGATTAGTGATCCACTCATCAATCATCACTAATCTAATATTATTACTAAGCATTCAAGATTATTAGTAAGAAACTTATAATTATAACTTAATAATGTTAATTTGATTAGTAATTTACTCATCACTCATCACTAATCTAAGATTATTATTAAGAATCTAAGAAACTTATAATTATAACTTAAAAATGTTAATTTGATTAGTGATTCACTCATCAATCATCACTAATATAATATTATTACTAAGAATTGAAGATTCTTAGTAAAAATCTTGTAATTATAACTTAAGAATGTTAATTTGATTAGTGATTTACTCATCACTCATCACTAATCTAAGATTAGTACTAAGAATTTAAGATTTTTAGTAAGAAACTTATAATTATAACTTAAGAATGTTAATTTGATTAGTGATCCACTCATCAATCATCACTAATCTAATATTATTACTAAGCATTCAAGATTATTAGTAAGAAACTTATAATTATAACTTAATAATGTTGATTTGATTAGTAATTTACTCATCACTTATCACTAATCTAAGATTATTACTAAGAATCTAAGAAACTTATAATTATAACTTAAGAATGTTAATTTGATTAGTGATTCACTCACTAATCTAATATTATTACTAAGCATTCAAGATTATTAGTAAGAAACTTATAATTATAACTTAATAATGTTAATTTGATTAGTGATTCACTCATCAATCATCACTAATCTAATATTATTACTAAGAATTCAAGATTCTTAGTAAGTGACTTATAATTATAACTTAAGAATGTTAATTTGATTAGTGATTCACTCATTAATCAACACTAAGGTTATGAATGGTGTATAAACTAGATTGAAAAAAAAAATCAAAAATAAAAAATTAATAATAAATTAATTAATAAATATTTTTCCGACATAAAAATAAGAACTGAAACGAGCCCAATCCATAATTAACAACATTTTTTGTATATCATCTCGACATATTCTAAGGTTATGAATATATATGATATTGTATATTGAAGTAGACTTTAAATGAATTAATAGATACTATATATATCAATAATACGAGTGTTCTGTACTGGCGACCATTCGAAAAGAACTTCAAGGTTAAGCGTGCTTGACTTAGAGCACAACTAAGATGGGTGACCGACTGGGAAGTTCGTTTAAATTATGCAATACTGTATAAATACCGAAATAAATTGTGGATATACAATAAAATAAATAAATAAATAAATAAATAAAATAAATAAATAAATAAATAAAATATAATAAATAAAATAAATTAAAAAATATTACCGAGGGCAAATGCCGTCGGTAATTACCGACGGCATTTTGCCCTCGGTAATACCTTGAACAACTCCGGCGTGTGCGCCACCACCGTCCGGTGGAAATTACCGACGGTGATCTCGCCGCCGCTAATTACCGACGGCATTTGCCGTCGGTAATTTTCCGACAACTCTCCGCCGTTCAACGGCGGTATTTAATGGCGGAAATGCCGGCGGCTTTGCCGCCGTTAATTGCCGGCGGCGGCCGATCGCGGTCGGTAATGGCGTTACCGACGAGCCGGTTAGCGACGGCGATTTGCCGCCGGTAACACCGCCGGTAACCTTTATCACCGGCGGCCGTGCCTTATTACCGACGGCAAAATGCCGTCGGTAATCGTACGTTTTTTTGTAGTGTGCTTACGTGTATTAAACGTAAGCACACTACAAAACTCATTAACAACGCATCTAGATATAAATGTGTATTAAAATTTGAATGCATATGCAAAAAATATGAATTGTTAACCGAACCCCCAACTACTACTTTTCACAAAAATGATTTAACGTATAAATATCTCTCAAAAAAATAAATGATCTAACGTATAAATAGTTACAAAGTGATTTTCAGTTACAAAGTGATTTTCAAACCTAACTTCCACCAAAAATATTGTCGACTCATCTGAATGTTGATTCATCATGCTAGCTAGATTCGGTTATTCAGATATATACCTTATTTTCTGATATATTATTTTATTTTAATTTCTATATTTTAATTATATTTTTATATATTGTTTAAAATAAATAGATACCATATTTTATGTTTTACATGATTTTTTTATAACTTTTTAATTTTAAAAAATTTAAAAGTGAAATTTCTATTAATTTGTAGATGAATAATTAGTACTATATATTTTAAAAATCTCAAATTTATTATAAATCGAGTCTGCGTATTTAAACTAAAACTAAAATTCCAATATTGATCGGCTTACAAATGAATAAAAAGAATTTATATTGAGATTAAAGGTCTCAATTTATTTTTTTAATAAAATAAATTTGTTGGATTTAATTTCTTAAATATAATATATATATATCTCATGTTGCATATTCCACATATGTAAGTTTTATACGTTGCGCAATATACTTCAGATAGCTTCAAGTATTAATTTCGTTGCTCATAAAAATACAAAAAAATACGCATAAAACGGGATGAGATTCAATATCCTACGCGGACACCACAAAATCTAACATAGATTGTCATTGTGTATATATTAATATATAATCTATTAAATTTGTTTTTGAATTCTAAAAAACAAGTTATGTCTCATTCATCACAGAGAAGATAACCATCATGATGTGGTTTTCAAAATTTAACTATTATTTTTTCAAGAAAATGACAATCATTTATCCCCCATTAGATCAGTAATTAATAATAAAACGTTAATCCGACAACGAAATTATCGATTACAAAAGCATAAATTAAAACAACCTTAATTGCTGCGTACGAAACCGAAGCAACCAAAAGGCAAAAACCCAAGTAGCAGCTGTTGTGTTCCCATCTGCCCACAGTTACGTTTATCTATAATTTAAATTAAATTATATCGAATAAATGAAAGAGATAAATACTATAGAAAAACTTATCCATAGAAACTGCCATGTCAACCAAACCAAATTCAACTATAGCTTTTGAGAGATGATTTAGTTAGTAGAGTATTTGAGGATTACGATTACTCGCTTGCTAAATAATTAATGACCGTGAAATTTTTCGACAACAAAAATAAAAGTCAACTTCTTTTAAATTGAAGTATCGACCGTGAAATTTTTCGACAACAAAAAAAAGTCAACTTCTTTTAAATTGAATTATTGCAATCATAAGTTGTATAATCTAATGCCATATTCTAAATAATAAAATAGATAACTATAAAAGTTTTTCGAGAGAAAAAAAATATACACCTTTTATTTTTGAGTGAAAGTTCAAATGGCGATTCTCCTCATGATTATATATCTCATATGTTATTACTAGTACTGCCGGATTAGCTTGAAACATAAAATAAAAATAAAAATTAATAGTATTAATATTTATATGTAAATTATTTTAAATTTAATTTTTGCACTCCCACTTAAAAATATAATCTCAAAGAAAAATATAAGGCCAACATAAAAACAAACCCTAAATTCCTCAAAAAAAAAAAAAACTAAATTGGTTTTTAAAAAAACCCTAAATTTCGAAATTAAATAATATTTAGCTATATTTATTTTTATCATTAAATATTTTTTACATTTTTATGATCATACAATTATTCATCGCACCCCTAATTTAACAATTCTGAATTTGCTACTGATTACTCGATCATGTTTGTGGGCATCATCATTTTTTTCATTTTTAAATATAATATAAAACAGGTGCACAAACACACAAACGTTATTAGAAATGCGCTGAAAATTGATGGTGGCTTCAATCACCGACCAATTGAATTAGCTGCTCAGTTTGGGATCATCAAATCCAACTTTATATGTATTTGACGGTTGTTTAAATTTGAATAATTCATTGCCTGAATTTTATTTTATTTTGAATAATTCATCATGTAGCTCTTGTATACCATAAGCGTTTGCTTACTTCAGTTTTAGAATTAACAAATTGTGGGACTTGGCCAAATACAGCATCTAAAATCACCTATATTCACCAATCAAATTGGCACTCAATAGGAAACGTAATTTGGTGAATAAACGCAACTACATCTAGAAATAGAAATGACGTGTGCTACAAAACAAGTGGATGAGATAAAGAAAAAACATTTCCCATAGTTGCATTAATTAATTAGACATAATGAATAATGGAAATATATACAACCGGCCGGGCATACAGAATTAGAAAGTTTAAGTGATGTCCGAGTTAATACACATTTTTAAAATACATTGATTTTTGTCGAATTTTTAATTTTGAACATCTTCTTTAAAACTGATATAAATATTACTCCAGTAATCATTGTAATTTTATTACGATTAATATTTTCATAAAACTTAAAATTAACGTTGCAATTAATTAATTTTCACAACTAAAACAGTATTGTTTCAATTGCATCAGTTTTATTCTGAATTTTGTAATTATGATAAAATTATAGTAACATTTAAAAAATTAATGTGCAAAACTAAAAAACCATAAAAATTGATGTATTTAAAGCTCAATAATCTAAATTAAAAAACAGTAATCATTAATGTGGGCCCGGCCCTAACCCACCGCGCAACTCTCTCTATCTTCCTATAAAAGCTTCCCCAAAGCCACCAAATCACACGCACCAAACCAGAAAAGAGTAGCAAAAATCAACACACACAAAAAAGAAATAGAAAAAATGAGTTCGAAAATCATCTCGAGCTGCCATCCAACACTCCATGTTGAGTCAATTCCCAAACAATCACCCCAAATTATGTCCTTCAGTTCCCAGCTAATTATCAAGTCAAGAAAGCCATCGAAGGCCCGCGCCACGGCCCGAATCTCAGCCTCATACGCCCCTGCCCGAACCAAGGAGACACTGTACGAACTGCTGGGAATTGCAGAGGACGTGGGCAGCTATTCCGACATAAAAAAGGCGTACAAACAGATGGCTAGAAAGTACCATCCCGACGTTTCCCCACCGGACCGAGTGGACGAGTATACGAGGAGGTTTATTATGGTACATGAGGCCTACGAAACCTTATCCAACCCGCAAACCAGAGCTCTCTACGACAGAGACTTGGCTTTCGGCGCCGGTTTTTCGACTTCTTATAGGAAACATCAGGTACACCTCACTCACCTTTTTCTTCAAATTCAATAAACAAAATTAAAATCTAAATATAAGGTGATCTTTATTTTTATTTTTTTACCTCACTCGTATTTTTTTTGATAATTGTTGGTCGTGCAACAAAAATCTCGCATCAATTAAAAATATTTAATTTGTTCTAATCATAGTGATTTCGACATATTATTTCCTCGTACTCTTCAATATACTATGTTTACTAAATTTTTGTTTGTGCTTTTGTTTGGCAGGACGAAAAGGAGGAGTGGAGAAGCAGCTGGCTGTCGCAATTGGACGAACTGCAGCGACGCGATTGTAGGGATAGGTCGTCGTGGGGTTCTCGAATGCGAAGCTACTAATTATTCTTAATATATATATACATAAAATGTAATTAGCCATAGATTATGTAAAAAGATATGAATCTCAAGTATGATTGTATGAACATATACACGTTCATTCAAAAAAGAAAGTATGAATGTATATACAACGGCGTAATTTTATTAGCTGTTTTTTTGTTACTTTAGAAAAAGGTCTTTTCCTATTCTAGCAATTTTCGTTGTCTTTATGACTATTCTGCATATGTTTTTAATAAAATAATTTGGTGAGTGATTGTCGCCAACAGTATAAAGGAAAGCAAGTCGACTTAATTAGTCAAGTAAATAAGATTATAGCTAGCAGCCGTAACAATTTACAATGATTATCGATCGATTTAAAAAATCTCAAGTGATGCAATTTGATTGTTATTTCACTACAAGGATAATAATTTTTATGTGCAATGTTTCAGTAATTTTTATTGTGTAAGAGATCATCCACCCAATTGACTCTTCGCTGAAGCTTAAGGCGGATCTAATTTAATATTGTCTGAAATCGAAATACTCACCCCTCCCTAAAAAATACTCCATCCATTTCAATAATAGCGTCCTAACAAAATAGAACACGCATATTAAGAAAATGTAGATAACGTAATAAAAAGATAAAGTAAATGAAAAGAAAAATAGAGAGAGTGATGAAAAAATAAAAGAGATATAAAGTAAATGAGGAGAGAAATAGAGAAAGTATATAAAATAAATAATTTCCTTTTTCGAGTTGAGACATTATAAATGAGACACCAAAAAGAAAATTTGGGACGTTATTATTAAAATACGAATACTTATGTGCAACCGATTTCCATAATGATACTACTTCATTCGGGAAATGACACTTAAACATTTTCGAATGACACTACTTCAACATACAAATAACACTTGAAGATCTTCAAGTGTCATTTGTACGTTGAAGTAGTGTCATTTAGAAACCAGTTGCACCGTGCAACCGGTTGCACGGGAGAGTGCCTGATGGGAGTAATTCATTTTTGTTATTTTGATACGTCCACAAAAAATATTCTCTTTTTCATTTTGTAAATATTATTCCATAATATATTATTTTTAATATATCAACTTATTTATCACATGATGAGTCCTTTCTCAACTCAACTACAATTAGTTACTATTATTTTTAATATTACTCCCTCCGTCCCACGAATCTTGACACGTATTCTTTTTTGGGTCGTCCCACGAATCTTAACACATTTCCAAATAAGGTAATAATTATTATTTTCCCTCTCCTACTTTATCACTTTTATACTTTATGACCTACACACTTAAAACACTAATCTACAATTCCTTAATTCTAGTGCCGAAACAAAACGTGTCAAGATTCGTGAGACGGAGGGAGTACCAGTTAGGTGAAAGTATTTCTCTATTCACAATCAATACAACCTCTTTCATTAAAATTCATGTCTTTCACTTCTATGATTATTTTTTAGGGGCGAAGGAATTAGTACATCATTAGTTCCATTTTTCACTTTTTTTTTACACCAAGAGAGTGAGGAGTTAGGCAGACCCCCAACCTATTGATAAACCCTCAACCAGTATCCCATACACGACGGTGCCCAAAAGTGACAACGCCCTATAGAAACAACATGGAAAAATCGAAAGTAAACAGACTAGAAACAAAACAGAATATAGCCAAATAATGACTACACCCGGAAGATAAAGAAAACCAAATCAAAATGAAAACAAACCAAAACAGACTAGCTATCATCATGGAATTCGAACCTAAAGTTAGGATAGCCAAACTGATCCATCCTAACCAGAGCAAGAAAATGACGAGGAGCAGAAAAAAAAATCGAACGTAGTAAACATCTGAACCTGATGTCCTTTCCTCGCTACAAAATCAGCTGGTCGGTTTTCCTCGCGATGGATATGAGTGTAACGAACCTGCCGATGCTGAGAAAGCAGACGGATCCATGCGACAGTGTGACGGATATTATCATGACCGTGATGACCAGCAGACATGAGCAAGATGATCGCTGCCGCATCCATCTCAACCCAGATATGGGTAGAGAATGTGATACCCAACTTAAAACCCTCGAGCAAGGCAGCTAACTCAGCATCAAAATTAGAAGTAGCGTCACAGGGGGTACAAAAAGCAATAAGAAGAGCTCCAATATGATCACGAACCACTCTTCCACCAACACCTCGTTGTGTCTGGGAATCGAAGGAACCATCAGTGTTCAGCTTCCTCCATGGAGACTCCGGGGGAAGCCAGATGCACTAAAGTGGACCGAAGAGTCCGCCTCACGGGAGGGGCTGAAGGAATGAAATCAACTGGGGGAGCACAACCTCGCCAATGAGAAACAGTGAGTTTCCCCGCCGCAACAAGAAGCCGTAGCTGTCGAACAACCTGCGAAATCACATGAGAAGCACGAAAAAGAGTAGCCTTGTGTGTACGACTATTCCTTTCCGTCCAGAGAAACCACATAACCTATTTAATTTTGTATTGTTTCATTTAACTGAACTTTTTTTTTGTAATCAATTTTTACTACAATAAATATGAATTCACATACTTTTACACTACGATCTTGATCTTCCAAATAATCATCCAAAAAGATTTAAATCAAGTGAGGTGAGACGGAGAAAATATTATTCCCATAAAATGATTTTGAATGCATGTAATAAGAATATAAAATGTATTCTATATGTATGTCCCATATCACCTGGCCTAATTCTTTTTGAAACAATTATTTAAGAAAGTAAAATTATAATATAAAAATATATAAGTCTATATTAATTAATATAATAAAAAATTATTATTTAAAAAAATCATATCAACTAATCAGATATTAATAAAAATACAGATCAAATCAAATGCGATGAAAGATGGAGTACATAATTTCGAACAACAAGTCAAGATACGTGAAATTCTCCTCCTTTCTTTAATGGTGGAAACGGTCACTTCTTTGTTGGTGCACATATGGATATACAGGCATATGATTAAAAATATTTGTTTGAGAAAATAATAATTATTTAATTTTTGATTTTTTTAAGTGAATAAAATAGGATATGATAATATATATAATGATACTATTAATGTGTCCCACAACAAATGTGTGATAATTGCCTCTTTAAGCGGATTGCTAAATGCGTTATGGGTGGGAACGGTTTGGAGGCTTTGGGAAAAAAGAAACGACAGTCGTTTTCAAGGAAAGATTTGGGATATTGAGAGACTTGTTTTACAGATCAAGGGTAGACTTTGGAGTTGGAATGAGGTTTATAAAGTTTTGGAGTTGAGAATCCCTTTCACCATGTGGTGCTCAAAGGGTTTCAATCTTTCTTTCTTGTTTTGATTGGCATCTCTTGTGCCTTGCTTTTTATCTCAATAAAAATTTAATTTTACTGATCAAAAAAAAAAAATTGCCTCTTTAAGCGAAGGTCTTAATTCAACTCAGTCGAGCAGACATGCTAATGCTCTCACAGTCACAGTAGGCAGATTAGGTTGTAATTTTTTATTCAGTGTTTTATTATTTTTAACCGCCCTTGCGTGGAAAATAACAACTTATTCACCTCTCACAATTCAAACAATAGATGAGATGAAAAAAAATCATATAATATAACCCATATGCACTCATTTTTTGTAATAAAAATAACTATATGATATTATGAATTTATGATTACACCTTCAAAGAGGGTACTAATGTAGCTAATGCATCGCACCATTCAATTTTCTTTAAAAAGGTTTTAACGACGTTCGGATCCTTAGTCTGTTTATTGTACTTTCAAGGGTTGGTTTGTTAATATCTTTTTCTTTTTTTATAAAATAATAATTTAATAAAATACAATAAAGTATCCATCTCAATCAAAATAATACTCCCTCCATCCACGAAATGAGTATCCATTTGTGGACGGCACGAGTTTTAAAAAATATATTGAGTGTAGGGTGAATAGAATAAGGGTCTCATCTTTTTTAGTGCATTAGTTAAAGGATTGTGTGAGGTACACTTGTCAAAAAGGAAAATGAGTACTCATTTCGTGCACAAACTAAAAAGAAAATATGAGTACTCATTTCGTGGACGGAGGAAATAATAATTAAAAACTATGAATCCATAATTTGATTTTTGAGTGTTAGATGAAAGTTTGAGTCATTTAGATTCAAAACCGATAGTAGTATTTCTTTTCACGTTTCGAATATGTAGATGATTTATTTTAGGCAGGGATGTCAATGCAGCCCGAAACCCGTGGGCCGACCCGAATAACCCGACAAAATTAGAGGGTTAGGGTTGAAAAATCGCAACCCGAAAAAACTTCCAGCCCGATTAGCCCGCACTTGACTAACCCGGAACCCGATAGGGCTAGCCCGAAAACCCGATGGGCTGGCCCGGTGGGCTGACGGAATTGTGACTGATGCATGCAGTTACAACTTCTGATATGTGTAGATCTATGGTATTTGCTTAAATATATATATGTAGCCTCATTAAAAAAAGTAAAATTAATTAGTTATAATATATATGTGTGTGTGTGTGTGCAATCTCATTAAAAAAAGTGAACTTAATTACGGATTTTTTGTAGAAATTGATTATTAGTATCTCATTAGTTAGAAATTAATAATTAGTACTCCCTCCGTCCCACGAATCTTGACACGTTTTTCTTTTTGGGCCGTCCCACGAATCTTGACATGTTTCTTTTTTGGGTAATAATTATTACCTTCTCTCTCTCTTACTTTATCACATTTATTATATTTTCTCTCCTACTTTATCACTTTTATTACATTCTCTCTCCTACTTTATCAATTTTATACTTTATTAATTACACATTTAAAACACTAATCTACAACTCCTTAATTCCCGTGCCGAACCCAAACGTGTCAAGACTCGCGGGACGGAGGGAGTATCTCATTTTAAAGTGATACATTTTTTTTTTCTGTCAATGAGACGTGCATGGCAAATCCACTAATTTTTCAGTAATAATCCAGATTGATTCTAGTGCATTGATACATGTTAAATTTTACTATCTCATTTTAATATAATTTTGTTTATGTAATCTTGAATATCTTATATTTTTGCATTTCATGCTTTGCTATATAATTTATATTTTAATATCTATGTATATTTAATACATTATACATTAGAACATTAGAAATAATAAAATACAAATGATAATTTTATTTTTATGCCTTTAACCTGATTAGCCCGATGGGCTAGCCCGAAACCCGAAAGTTTAGGGTTAGGGTTGAAGATTTACAACCCGAAAAAATCTTCAACCCGATTAGCCCGCACCCGACTAACCCGGAACCCGATAGGGCTAGCCCGAAAACCCGATGAGCTAGCCCGATTGACATCCCTAATTTTAGGGTCCTAAATCAACAGAACCGTATATTAGATAATCACTCAATGAAAATTAAATGGGATGTAATAATTTTAAACTTATTGATGTTTTATTTATTTATTAATAAGATCATATTATAAGCTTTCTTTATGTACTAACTAGGATATGTATGTAATTAGAATCTAATTTGGGTTACTAAAGTAATTATGCAAATCACATCATCATCAGCGTGGCTGAATAGTATCGCATGTCTACGTCAAAACAAGGTTTATTTATATTTTTATGAAGACTAGAATAGAAATTTTGCAAGTAGACAAATTCTAATTGCCATACTAAAAAAAATAATGCATACACGTGTCAAAATATTGTGATTGTGACGGAATGAATATAAGAATTTATTATCCAACAAATCCATTTCACAATACTGCTTAACGTCAGTGTCATCCTTATCATTTTGCCATATAGTATTTCGAAGCCCACAAATTTGAGCCTTTTTTGTTGTTTAATGGATCGCATACCGTTCAATTTATCTATCTATGTATTTTTTTTTTCATCAGTAAAATTAAATTTTTATTGAGATAAAAAGCAAGGCACAAGAGATGCCAATCAAAACAAGAATGAAAGATTGAAACCCTTTGAGCACCACATGGTGAAAGGGATTCTGAACTCCAAAACTTTATAAACCTCATTCCAACTCCAAAGTCTACCCTTGATCTGTAAAACAAGTCTCTCAATATCCCAAATTTTTCCTTGAAAACGACTCTCGTTTCTTTTTTCCCAAAGCGTCCAAACCGTTCCCACCCATAACGCATTTAGCAATCTTCTTCCTTTCTTCTTTTTGGCAGCAGAGATGAAGGAAGTGTAGTGATGAAGAGTACCTCTAGGATTTGCCGTTTTGATGTGTAACCATTGGAAGATTTGGTCCCACACCGCCGCAGTTTTCGGGCAATGAAGAAACAGATGTTCCGTCGACTCCTCTCCAGCGACGCAGGCGTTGCATCCTCTCTCTTCCCAGCTAATTTGAATTTGTCGTTTTCTCAAGTTGTCACAGGTAGCCAAACGATTTCTAAGACATCTCCACGCCGTCACCTTGGCTTTGTGTGATGTTGGAGCCTCCCAAACCATAGCCATCTCAGCCGGTTGAGTTTGTTGCGCCTCTCTGGAAGCCGCCACCAAATCATAAGCCGACTTTGTTGAGAATTTACCGTCCGTAGTTGCCCTCCAAATCCATCCAT
The DNA here is from genome assembly GCF_028751815.1 of Salvia miltiorrhiza. NCBI lineage: Eukaryota > Viridiplantae > Streptophyta > Magnoliopsida > Lamiales > Lamiaceae > Salvia > Salvia miltiorrhiza. The sequence goes on from NC_080387.1 coordinate 36,665,848, forward strand.
CAGTTAAACCTGCAGAAGGGACAAAAGCAGCAACAAGTCTCAAAAGTTCCCCCACCTGACCAGTCTCCCTTTCCCTCAAATCCCTCCTCCAATTCACCGACCACACCCACTCTTCTCCTTCCCAAAACCCACTCTCTCCGACGAGGCCTTTCTTATTCGAACACAAGTTATACAATCTCGGGAAAGAGAACTTAAGAGGTTTGCTAATAGCCCACACGTCCTCCCAGAACATTGTATTCATCCCATCCCCGAGACGGTGTTGAAGATGATCAATGAACCATCTATCATCTCTTCCTCCCCCTTTCTCTACAATTTTCGCCCACCACCCCAACTGCCCACTTCTTCCCACCACCGAGCAATCCCCCTCTTCGCCCCAGAGAAGTTCCCCATAAATAGATTTGATCACTCTCGCCCACAAAGCTCCCCCATCCACCAAAAATCTCCAAAGCCATTTAATTAACAGAACATGATTAAACCATTCCACATCCCGAAATCCAAGACCTCCTGTTTTCTTATTGGAACACAAGGAGCTCCATTTAAACCAGGTGATTTTTCCCGACTGAGAGCCTCCACCCCACAGAAATCTGGAGAACAAGGAATTGAGATTCTTGAGCACAGTCTTGGGAATGAAAGCGTAGGCCAGTTGATATACCGGAATCGATTGAAGCACCGCTTTAACAAGAGTGATCCTCCCCGCCAAAGAGAGAGGTCTTTTTCTCCAGCTTGCAATTTTGTTTGAGACTTTATCCACCAAGAACTTCCACTCGCTAACACCATTGCTTCGGCCGCCAATTTTGGTTCCCAAGTAAAGACACGGGAAGGAAGCAATCTTGCAATGGAGAAACGAAGCCCATATCCTCTCGACAGACACATTCACTCCCACCGTCATCAGGCTGCTCTTGGCGAAGTTGACAGCAAGACCAGAGATAAAATGAAAGAGAAGCAACAGACTTTTCAGAGATTCCACATTTCGGTCATCAGCCTCTAAAATAAAGATGGTGTCATCCGCGTACTGGAGGTGTGTAATCGGCACTTCATCCTTACCAATCTTAACCGGAAACAATAACTGTCGTTCCACTGCCCTCTCAACGAGCGCATTCAACCCTTCCGCGATAATGAGGAACAAGAAGGGAGACATCGGGTCGCCCTGTCTCAAGCCTCTCTCCATTTTGAAATCTCCCGTTGACGACCCGTTAACTAGGACACTTGCCGTGGCTGACTGTAGACACCCTTGAATCCATTTCCTCCAAATCCCATCGAAGTTCATTCTGTCAAGCAAAGTATCCAAAAAGTCCCATTGAACTGAATCGAAAGCTTTGGCAAAGTCAATCTTAAAGAAGATCCTGCTTCGTCGCTTCTTCTTTGACTCAACAACAGCTTCATTCAAAATGACCGCCCCATCGAGAATGAACCGCCCTTTAACGAAAGCACTTTGATTATCAGAGATGATCGACCCCATCACCTTCGTCAGTCTCCCCGCCAAGATCTTTGCAATGATTTTATACAAGCTGGTAATGAGCGAGATTGGGCGAAATTCATTCAACGAATCAGCCCCTTCTTTCTTCGGTATTAAAACGATAAAAGAAGCATTACCTCCTTTAGGAATTTTTCCGTTCGCGTGGAAGTCCTTCAAGACCTGGAGGATATCCTCCTTAACAACATCCCAAGCCGATCTCCAGAATGAAAAGTTAAAGCCATCAGGTCCTGGACTCTTATCGCCAGAACAGCTCCAGACCGCTTCTTTAACTTCTTCAGGTTCAAAACCTCTAATCAGCCAATTTCTCTTCTCATCAGAGATTTTCCTTCTCACAAAATCAATGGGAATAACAGGCATCTGTCTATTTTTCCGCTTGAAAAAGGTTTCAAAATGATTTCTCACCCTAGCTTTTACCTCTTCCGGTTTGGAGATCCATGAGTTATCAAAGATCAGTCCGCCTATGTCGTTCTTCAAACGCCTCCCTTTAATCGCTTTATGGAAGAAGCCAGAATTCACATCTCCCTCCTTAAGCCATTTCAGTTTAGCCTTCTGTTGTAAAGTCATCTGCTTATGCTTCAGCTGAAGGGAAAGGAGAGCTTGGAGCTCATTTCTTCTGATAACATCCACTTCGCCTAAACAACTCTGCTCGTCAAGCTCATCTTTCTGTTGTAACTCCTTCTTTAATTCGTGAATTTTAGAATCAATCTCACCAAAGGATGTGCGATTCCAAACTTTTAAAGCCTCTCGAAGTTTCTTCAATTTCTCCTTAACTACGAAAAAGCTCCATCCCTGACAGTCAGTCCCCGTCCACACTTTCTTTACAACTTCTTCAAAGTCCGGGTGATTTGTCCAAGCATTTAGGAACCTAAAAGGTTTTGGTCCCCAATCCTCCGTTCTAGTAGTGAGAACAATCGGACAGTGATCCGAGATCGAACGCTTAAGACCGCGTGCAGAACTTCCTTCCCAAGTAAGCATCCAAGTTTCGTTAACAAGGAAACGATCGATCTTGCTCTTGCATTTACCATTGGGCTTGTACCAAGTGTACTTTCGACCTTGTGTATGAATTTCCTTCAGATCATTCCCCCCAATAAATTCCTCGAAAAACCTCGCCTCCGACGCTCGAAACGTCTCCCCGCTGCCCACCCTCTCTTCTCTTCTCCTGACTGCGTTAAAATCTCCCAAAATACACACACTTCGATCCATATTCTGTTCAACAATAGAACCAATTGCATCCCAGAGAATCCTCTTATCCTTTGATTCAGTTAGCGCATAAACATTGATAATGCAACACAAGAGACCGCCCTCCTTAAACCTACCGTTAACAACCACGGCCCCCGGTAAATCCCAAGAACTAGATGCTTCGAATACCTCCCTATTCCATAAACACGCAATTCCCCCAGCTCTCCCCTCAGAGTTCCTGATTGCCTTATCTGTGTTATTAAACCCCTACCAAGAATTACAAAAAACATCACTAAAAGTCTCCATTTTTGTCTCTTGTAAACAACAAATGTCAATCTTATGCCCTCTTACAAGTTCAAAAACATCTCGTTGTTTCGCAATGCTCCCCAAGCCCCTAATGTTGTATGACAGTAAATTCATGGACAATTCATCTGACACCCAGCATTATCGAAGGAAATGAAGTTACCTTGCATCTCGATTTGGCGGACAATCACCTCTTCTTCAGTCTGACTTGAAAGCCCTAACTTCTTCCCAAAGTCCCAGATTTTCTGACCTGAAATTCCCCCCTCCTTTGTCGAAAGCAACCCTTTTTGAATCTCCCCAGCGTATTCCTCACCTGCGACCTCCTCCCCTCTCCCATTTAGTGGTTCTATTTCAGAGATGAAACGCCCCCAATTCTCCTTCTCCCTGGCTTTATTCTTCTTTTTCCCTTTACCTTTTTTTCCATTTGTGCATCGGGGATCAACCCTTTTGTTGTTGGAAGGCATCCTCTCTTCCCCTGCTTGGGAACCCAAAGAATCATTGTTTTCGGTCCTAGCCACTTCCTCAGCATGTTTGTTTTCTTCTACAATAACATTCACGTCGAGACTCTCACTGTTATCTTCCAGATCGTCAAATCCCCCTTGTACAAGAATGGATTCCTTTTCTCTCACGGCAGGAACCGTGAGCAAGGAAAAAGGTACCTCACAATAGTTTTCGACAGGACGACAAGGGGACTCCAATAAGTTTCCACTTGGGCTTTTGTCTTGGTCCTTTGAGTTTTCGGCCCAAAGGAGACTATCCTCCTGCTCGGGCCTGCAAGAAGACTGGCCTAAACCTTCGGCAACAACCACATTCAAAAGCATTTTCGAGCCTCCCAACGTTGTCTCCTCATGATTTGTAACCTCGACTGAGGTGTCTGCAACGATTTGTTGCGAAAGAATCGAAGAGTTCAATTCTTGAAAAACCGAAACTTCTTGCGAAGGAATCGAAGAGTTCAATTCTTGGAGAACCGAAACGTCTCCATCTCCCACACCGATGTCGTCCATCATTCCGATGGTAGCAATAGCCGGATCCATGGACTCCGCTCCGTCCGACCATCCTGAATCCGATTCCAATTCAGATTCTGACTCATCTAAATCCGGTTCTTCGATCAAGGACGAGAGAGGGTTATCCTGAATTTCTTCAATGCGAAGTGTGAAACTAGCTCCATCAATGCAGCACTCAAATACTTGCTCAATGGATTTGAGACCTGTAGAGATTTGGATCAAAGCTTCGTCCAATTTCTCTCTTTCCTTCGTCAGTTCGTGAATTTTCAATACCCGGCCAAAGTTTGCCGTCACCGAATCAAAGAAACGAGAGTTCCATGCATGAAGCGGGATTCCAATCCATCTCGTCCAAATAGCTCGCTGCTGGTGCACATCAACGAAGTTCCATTTTCTCTTCCAAAGAAACCAGAAGTCGCTCCATTCATCCAACTCCTTGAGAACTTCTTGTGTTGACAGATCGCAAATACTTCTGATGAGCACCAAACTTCCCCCCATCGTCGAAACTTTCAATTTCCCGGCACATTCACTGTTGATTTCTTCTTTTATTTCATCCCAGGAGAAATCATCTTTGATGAAACCTGTGAATGTTCCTTCAAGCCACTTAGAATCCTCCTCCGAAGTTTTGAATTGTAGCTTTTCTCTTGTGCAGGGTTCTCCTTCAGAGACTCCAGTGAGAACTTCTTTAAAAGAAACTCCCGGCTTCTTCTTTGCAGAATCCAAAAAATTGAAGCAGTCTGTTTTCTTTCCAATATCTCTTTTTGTGTCGAACCTCATTTTTTCTTCATCCTTCACCGCCCTCTCAAACCTTGGTTTAAAAACCCTAATTTTGTAGCTTCCAATCCAAAGTTGATTCAATTGTTCAAGCAGACCTTCCGTGTCCTCGACACCTTCGAATCGGACAAAGCCGAAAGGCTTCCCTTTTTTATCTCTCTTTTTGGGACAGAAAATGTCAGTCGGAATGCGAATGGCACCAAACTTCCTTTTCAAGAAATCAAAGCTGCAATCTTCGGGGATGTTGTTAAAGAAGAAGGTGACTATCTGGGATCTCGAAAGAGGTTTAACCCCAGTTCCACTCCTCCAAGTCTTCCGCTGCCTATGAAAGTTATTGCTCCGTTGATACACCACATTACGTTCTGCTCCGGTCCTCTCGTGCCCCCTTCTCCTCACCACCCTCCAAACCTCCTCACGACTCATGCTCTCCAGTCAATGGACAAGGAAAAAGAACTCTTAACCAAACAACTTCAAGTTACTCCACAATTATTTCAACTCCAACAGCCACTGGTCAGATCGAAAACATTCAAGGTATTCAACTATCTCA
>NC_080387.1:36681183-36787027 GCF_028751815.1 Salvia miltiorrhiza
ATGCTTGTGGGCCGATTGAGTATTATTCTGTTTTTGGGAGGATGTGAGGGTTTGTTGTTAATTAGGGGCTTTGAACTGATGAAAGATTATTTCGCACTTTGTCTCTTGTCTCATGAACTTCTTTACTGTTAATTTACAGGTTTTGCACCGATTAATACGTCGATTAGTGTTTTGGTGTAGTTATCATGAGGTTTGTGTTGCTGATGGGTGGATAATTTGCGCTTAAAAGAATAATTATGGATGTCCTTCATGCTTGCTTAAACTAATTCTCGTCCTATGCGTTGAATACTGCTTTACGCTAATAATTTGGGGGACGGTCGTGATAATCCTGTTGTTTATAGGCTTTGTGATTATTATAAGACAGGATCATGTTAATCTTGGGTTGATTGCCGTGTTAATCTTGTTCGTTTCTTTACATAGCTCTCGTTTATCTATCGTTTCTAACGTATTACACTAATAAGTTTGTTGGTGGTTGCCCTGTTTTTGCTTGTCTTTGGATTTCCTATTTTGGTTCTCTGAGTGCTCTGTTTTCTCCGCCGGACTTTGGTGGGGGTTCACGGGGGAAACCACCGTTATGCGGGCTCTGTTTTCTTAATCTATGCCCTGGGTTTATTTCCCAGGGTATAGAGTTACGGCGTGGGGAATTTTTTAACGGTCTCTGTACCGGTAGCCGGGATTTCTTATTGGATTTCTTATATCGGAACTCCCATCGGTAATAAGGGGTTTATTCTTTCGTCGTTAGAATGGTTTCTCACTTTGTTTATGTGTAGGTACCATGGGATCCTCTGATGCTCACCGGAACTTGGAAAAGGAGTTTGACTCCGCTGCTGTCACTACTGAGGTGCCTACCTCATTGTTCAACAACTTGCAGGGCAACACAACCTTCGCTACGCCACCGGGATTCCCCGCTGTCTCGGTTACTCCGCTGATGGGGTTGAATGGTAACTTCCAGAGGTCTGCTCTGGTGACGCCAGGATCAGAAGTGCCGAGCTTGGCCCCCACATCCGGTGGGGGATCGATTAACTTTGGGATAGCAGAGCAGATGATGGCCTTGCTCAGTTACGCTAATATGCGCCAAGCAATGGGAACTCCAATGCTGTCTATGGTTCCTACTGTAGCTCCCCTGGTTGGAGCAGCAAACCCGCAGGGCACTGAGGCCCCACCTCCAGCTGCTCAGGAGGTAAACACTTTAGCAATCAACAAACAAGCTGCGATGCCTCTGGAAATGCAAGGGGACCCGGCTGACAGGGAAGTGGAAAGAAGACCAGAGGGGAGCCGGGTCAGACTTAACAGTGTTGTGAGAAAGGAGAGGGTTGACGAGTCTGATAGTCAATCCGTCTCCCAGGTGTTCGAGGAAGGGAGACCAAGGGAGAAGGCTCGGTTAAAAAACCAAGTGTCTCAGCTGAAACATCAACTCCAGGATCTGGAGGAATCACTGAGGGAGAAATCCCGAAGGGAGGACAGGGAACAAAGGTCAGGAAAATTGCACCGGGCAGAGAAGTCCCATCGATCGGAAAAATCGCGCTACACAGAGAGGTCAAAGGAACGGGAGCTGGAGTATTCCTCTGGCAGACATGAGTATAGAATTCACAAGCGCCACGCTCGTGACGCACCCAGGGACAGAAGGGAGCAGGGGAGGCATAAGGGGGACAAGAGAGCTAAGACATCAAGGCTCCACCCGATCAACAACCGCAGTCCTTTCTCGGACGATATCTTGGCAGATACCTTACCTAGAAGCTACAAGCCCATCTCACTGGATTACGATGGCACTACCGATCCGGAGGTACACCTCAATCGGTTTGAAGGGTTGGTTACGCTGCACATGTACACGGAGGGCATCAAGTGCCGCATCTTTTCAACTACGCTTACTGGACCGGCTCAATTGTGGTTTGGGATGCTTCCCCCGAACTCTATTCATTCCTTTGAGGATCTACAAACTCGTTTTTTACGTCAGTTCGCGAGTTCACGGAGGGTAGGGAAGTCAGCTCTTTCGCTGATGGACATCAAGCAAGATCAGGGTGAAACGTTGCGGGAATATACAACAAGATTTAATCTCGCTGCTCTGGAGGTGCCAGAGGCAGAATCGCAAATCAAGAATTGCGCCTATGTCAGAGGACTCAGGCCAGGAATTTTCTTTGACGAATTGCAAATTCGTCCAGCAAGGGATTTTGATGACATTATGGCAAGGTTGCCAGGTTATTTGCAGTTGGAGGATGCCAAAATGGCAAGAAAGGCAGAAACTGATAAGCATAAGATCAAGAAGACCGAGGAAGCACCTGAAAGACAGAGACACCAGGATAGGGCCCCATTCAGAGGGTTGCCTCCGAGAGTATTGCCACCACAGGGAGGAATGCCGTCCCACCAGCAGCGCACAGTGAATGAGGTTACGCGGTTTACCGAGTACACACCCTTGAATAAACCACAGGAAGAAATTTTTCAGTTGATAAAGGATCAGCCGTTCTTTCGGGCACCGGGAACCTTCCGGACTGGGCCGCCACAGGAGGGGCCTAATAATAAGTTGTGCGAATATCACAATTCCTTCGGGCATTACACAAAATATTGTGGACATCTTAAACACCAATTGGAATTACTGGTGCGTCAGGGATATCTCGACCACTTCAATGACAGAGGAAATGAGGGTCAGAGGAGGACTGATCAGAGAGATCAGCGGGATCAGAGGGATCAGAGGGATCAGCGAGATCAGAGGGATCAAAGAAATAACCGGGATCAGCGACAAGAGCAGGGGAACAACAGAGATTGCAGGCTTGATGACAATCGCGATAATCGCAGAGAGGGGGCAGACAGGCAAGCTCCTCCTCCCCCCCATATAGGAGGGAAGTTCACATGATTTGCGGAGAGAACGGGATGCCCACATCGAATCGGGCCAAAAAACAAGTCGTCAGAGCAGTAAAAACAGGGTACTATCCTAAAAGGGTCATGGAAATTACGAATGCAGCAGAAGAGCCTGCGATCACTTTTGGAGCAGAAGATATACGCACATTGATGTACCCGCATGATGATGCGCTGGTCATTACGGCAGACATTGCCGGTTGCATTATTCACCGAATTTTCGTGGATTCGGGCAGTGCTGTAAACATCTTGTATAAGGAATGTCTCCAAAATATGGGAATTAACGCTCATGTTGAGCCGACAAATGCTCCTCCGTTTGGGTTTGGAGGAGAGATGGTCATGCCTCTGGGGTATGTAGAGCTGCCGTTGATTCTTGGCAATACAGCTGCAGGCAACAAAACAAGGATGGTACGGTTCTTAGTGGTGGATATGCCTAAGCCCTCGTACAATGTCATACTCGGCCGGCCTGCCTTGACAGCGTTCAAAGCGGTTATATCACTGTTTCATCTGAAAATGAAGTTTCCAATCGAGGGTGGAAGAGTGGGAGAAGTTTGTGGCGATCAAACGACATCAAAAGCATGCCACGCGCAAATGCTCACACAGTCAGCGGGGCAGAAAAGGGAAAGACGGACAGAGGGGTCGAACGCCCGGAAGAAGGGGAAAGTGGGCGAGGTGCATGCCCCAGCAGAGGAGCGCCAAGAGTTGGCGGATTTATTAAAAGACAGAGACTCCACAGAGAAAACCGCGCTGGTGTCCACCAGCGATGTTTGCAACATGATTGAATTATTTCCAGGAAAAGAGGGTTTCCAGACAAAGGTCGGGTCTACCATGAGTGATCAAGTCAGAGAGGAGCTCATTAGCTGTCTTCGGAGAAATGCGGATGTATTCGCATTCAGCACCGCAGATCTAAAAGGAATTGATAGAGAATTAGCAGAACATTGCCTCAATGTGGACCCCAAGGTTAAGCCGGTGAAACAGCGGACAAGGAATTTTGGGGCTGAAAAGGACGCTGCAATCAGAGAGCAGGTCTATGAGTTACTAAAAGCCGGGCATATTGAGGAGGTACAATATCCAGAGTGGATCTCAAACGCGGTGATGGTACCCAAGAAAATAAACACTTGGAGGATGTGTGTGGATTTCAGAGATTTAAATGCCGCTTGTCCGAAGGACCACTATCCTCTGCCGAGGATTGATCAATTTGTGGACTCTACTTCAGGATGTGTCTTATTATCCATGATGGATGCATACCAAGGGTATCATCAGGTAAAGATGAACAGGGGAGACATCGCCAAAACGGCCTTTGCCGTCTGTTGTGGAGTATATGGGTGGAAGAGTATGCCGTTTGGTCTGAAGAATGCGGGAGCCACGTATCAGCGAATGATGGAAAAAATTTTCAAAGACCAACTTGCTAAGAATATCTCAGTATACGTGGATGATATGCTTGTTCGGAGTGTGAGGGCAGAGGATCATGTTTCTGACCTGGAGGAGATCTTCACGGTGGTCAGAGACCATCGGCTTATGTTAAATCCAGCAAAATGCACCTTTGGGGTCACAACAGGGAAGTTCTTGGGATATAAAGTCACGCCTGCAGGAATTGAGGTTAACGCCGAAAAGGTCAAAGCTATCATGGAAATGACACCGCCCAGAGGAATCAAGGAGGTGCAGACTCTGAATGGGCGCATCACTGCTCTGAGCAGGTTCATCTCGCGATCAGCAGAGCGGAGCATGCCGTTTTTTAAAGTATTGAGGAAGGGCAGTAAGTTATCGTGGACAGAGGAATGCCGAGCGGCATTTGAGGATCTTAAAGTATACCTAGCGAAACTTCCTACTCTGACCAAGCCGGTCCCGGGAGAAACATTGTATCTATATATAGCGGTGGGAGAAGATGCGATCAGCTCTGTGCTTATCAGGGAAGAAGGAAGCCATCAGAAGCCCATATATTTCGTCAGCCGAATTATTCAAGGTTCTGAATTGAATTATACAGAGATTGAGAAGGCTGCTCTGGCAGTCATGATTACGGCAAGAAAACTGAGACCTTATTTCTTGTCACATCGGGTGGTGGTGCGCACTGCTTTACCTTTCAAACAAGTTTTGGGACGCCCGGATTTGTCAGGGAGAATGGTTAAGTGGGCTGTGGAGTTGGGGGAGTATGACGTGGATTATGAACCGAGAACGGCGATCAAGGCGCAAGCGCTGGCAGATTTCCTACAAGAAACAACTCGGCGTCCCGTGCCAGAGTTCTGGGTAGCTTTCGTGGATGGATCAGTAACAAAATAAGGGTGTGGAATCGGGGTTTATATCACTTCGCCAGGTTATGGGACATACCAGTTCGCCATCAAATTCACTTGTCGGTTATCCAACAATGAAGCGGAATATGAGGCCGTGGTCAGAGGGGCTCATATCTTGTCAGAGCTTAAAGCCGAGTGTGTCATCATAAAGATAGACTCCCAGTTGGTTGCACAACAGTTCTCGGGAAGTTATAATATCAAGGATCAGAGGATGAAGGCGTACCATACCAAAATTAGCGAAATGAAAGAAAAGTTCATGGAATTTAAGCTCGAACAGATTTCTCGGGAGGAGAATACGAAGGCCGACCTACTGGCGCGCATGGCTAGCGCAGTAGAGCAAACTTGGAGCGACGAGATTATTCTACTCTGTGATACCAGAGAGATGGAAACTTCGCAGGTGTTCTCAGTAGAGATCAGAGATGATTGGCGGGCTCCGATTATACACTTTCTGAAGACAGGGGAGCGGCTGAGCAGAGAATCCAATCAGAGGGCTCGCTATGAGAACTACTGCTTAATCAACGATCAACTCTTCAAACGATCTTTCACTCAACCTTTGCTAAAATGTTTATCTCCAGAGGAAGCTAATTTTGCTTTGTAAGAAATTCATGCAGGTTGATGTGGTGGGCATACGGGATTTCGGGATCTTGTGCGCAAAATTATCCGGGCCGGGTTCTATTGGCCTCACATCAACAAGGAAGCCAGAGAGTTCGTTCGCAAGTGCGAAGCTTGCCAGAGACATGCAGGGCGAATCAATGTACCAGGGGAGCCTATGGGTGTCATGTACGCGGCATGTCCGTTTGACAAATGGGGCATTGATATAGTCGGGAAGTTGCCTACAGCACCGGGAGGGAAATGCTTTCTCATCGTGGCAGTAGATTATTTTTCTAAATGGGTCGAGGCCGAGGCGGTGGGCAAGATTGATGAAGTCACAGTGGAGCGCTTTATTTGGAGAAACATCTGTTGCAGATTCGGGGTACCGAGAATCATTGTGTCTGATAACGGGACTCAGTTCACGGGGCAAAGGATCGCGGATTTCTGCGACCGAATGGATATTACACAGCGTTTTGTCTCGGTGGCCCACCCACAAGCCAATGGCCAGGTGGAGCTGGCTAACAGAACTATTTGTGAAGGGATCAAGAAGAGACTGAATCTGAGCAGAGGGAAGTGGGTTGAAGAACTGGATACCGTCCTCTGGGCTTATCGCACCAGTCCAAAGACGGCGACAGGGGAGGCTCCTTTCACGCTGGTATATGGATCCAATGCAGTGGTACCAGCAGAAGCCAGATTGGAATCATACCGCATTATCACTTATGATACGGAACACAACGCCGATCTTCGAAGAACTGAGCTCGACCTTGTGGAAGCACAGCGAGAGGAAGCTCAAATCAGAGCAGCAAAATATAAAAGTGTCATCAAAGCAGGGTACGACAAAAGGATCAGAGCAAGAAAACTGGTCAAGGGCGATCTAGTATTGAAAAGAGCAGACGCGTTAAAGGCGGTGGGCAAGTTTGAAGCAAACTGGGAAGGACCGTTCGTAATCACAGAGGTCTTGGGTGGGGGAGCGTACATATTGTCGGATTCAGACGGCAGAGCTCTCCCCAGACCATGGAATATAAACACACTCAAAAAGTTCTATGTATAACTGCTTCTTAGCAGGAGTAATCACTTGTAGACCGGATACTCTTTTTCCCCACAGGGGTTTTAACGAGGTCCGGGGCCATAATATCAATAAAACAGATATGTGGTTCTAGGGAATTCCCTTGTGTTGTTTCATTTATTTCAATTCTTGTTTTCTTACATTACATATGCTACTTAACATGTTCGTGCAGAGCACTGCACATGTCACCAGAGGGGGGAGTAGGGTGTATACCCGTAATCCCTAATTTTTAAATTCAAAATGCAAACTGCTTCTTAGCAGGACAAGGGAGAAACAAATACAAAAACTGCTTCTTAGCAGGTCAAAGGGAAAGCAAACATCAGGGATGGACGTCTCTTCTTCCACGATCCAACACTTCGAGTTCTCTTTCGCTGCCGGGACATGCTCATTTCTCAGATCTACTTCAGCTCCACCACACGCCTGCAGAATATCCAGAAAAATAACAAGTCAAAATGCTACAGAGAAGGAATACAAAAAAGGAGCAAACCAACGCCCAGATCTGGGGAATCAACGCCCGGATCCGGAGAATCAACGTCCAGATCTGAGAAACACGGCAATAATGCTCTCAAGTACGGGAAGTCCGCTCATTACAACCACAAAGTTAGAGATCTGCACCAGAAATACAGAGGAAAAGGCGGAGCCTTTAGGGATGTGAGTGTTCAGAGGGGAACTTCCCTTACCTGAGTGCTTTACAACCAAGATGGGGAAAGATACATAACAAGAGAGGCAAAAGGTTGGCAGATCTAGGGTTGGAAAGGAGAGCAGTTCGGGACGGAGGAAAAGAAATGAGGAATTATAACCTAGATCGCGAAGGGGGAAGGGTATATATAGAGGCGATACTGGGCTTAAGAAATGGGCTAAGAGATAATGGGCCCACGCGAGTTTATGGGCTGAAAACGGAGTAAGGAATAATCGGGCCAACATGTTCATAACAGAGTATTGCACATGTCACCAGAGGGGGGAGTAGAGTGTATACCCGTAGTCCCCAATTTTCAAATTCAAAAATGACTTCTCAACAAGTAAAGGGAAAAACAGAGGGATCACGCTCCAGCAGAGCAGAGGAAAGCGCTCGTAAGCCGCGAAAGTTGGTTGTGCCATCCGGGCCTTCCATGCTCCGCGCAGAGGGAGGGATACTATTTAATCGTAAGCCGCGAAAGTTGGTCGTGCCATCCGGGCCTTCCATGCTCCGCGCAGAGGTAGCACTTAATCGTAAGCCGCGAAAGTTGGTTACACCCCCCGGGTCCTCCATGCTCCGCGCAGAGGTTGTCCTTAACCGTAAGTCACGAAAGCTGGTCACACCCCCCGGGTTTTCCACGCTCCGTGCAGGGTGTTCTTTCAATCGTAAGCCGCGAAAGTTGGTCGTGCCATCCGGGCCTTCCATGCTCCGCGTAGAGGTGGCACTTAATCGTAAGCCGCGAAAGTTGGTTACACCCCCCGGGTCCTCCATGCTCCGCGCAGAGGTTGTCCTTAACCGTAAGTCACGAAAGCTGGTCACACCCCCCGGGTTTTCCACGCTCCGTGCAGGGTGTTCTTTCAATCGTAAGCCGCAAAAGTTGGTCGTGCCATCCGGGCCTTCCATGCTCCGCGCAGAGGTGGCACTTAATCGTAAGCCGCGAAAGTTGGTTACACCCCCCGGGTCCTCCATGCTCCGCGCAGAGGTTGTCCTTAACCGTAAGTCACGAAAGCTGGTCACACCCCCCGGGTTTTCCACGCTCCGTGCAGGGTGTTCTTTCAATCGTAAGCCGCGAAAGTTGGTCGTGCCATCCGGGCCTTCCATGCTCCGCGTAGAGGTGGCACTTAATCGTAAGCCGCGAAAGTTGGTTACACCCCCCGGGTCCTCCATGCTCCGCGCAGAGGTTGTCCTTAACCGTAAGTCACGAAAGCTGGTCACACCCCCCGGGTTTTCCACGCTCCGTGCAGGGTGTTCTTTCAATCGTAAGCCGCGAAAGTTGGTCGTGCCATCCGGGCCTTCCATGCTCCGCGCAGAGGTGGCACTTAATCGTAAGCCGTGAAAGTTGGTTACACCCCCCGGGTCCTCCATGCTCCGCGCAGAGGTTGTCCTTAACTGTAAGTCACGAAAGCTGGTCACACCCCCCGGGTTTTCCACGCTCCGTGCAGGGTGTTCTTTCAATCGTAAGCCGCGAAAGTTGGTCGTGCCATCCGGGCCTTCCATGCTCCGCGCAGAGGTTGCACATAATCGTAAGCCATGAAAGTTGGTTGCACCCCTCCTGGGTCCTCCATGCTCCGTGCAGAGGTTGCACTTAACCGTAAGCCACGGAAGTTGGTCGCACCCCCCGGGTTTTCCATGCTCCGTGCAGGGGGTTACTATTTAATCGTAAGCCGTGAAAGTTGGTCGTGCCACCCGGGCCTTCCATGCTCCACGCAGAGGGTTACTATTTAATCGTAAGCCGTGAAAGTTGGTCGTGCCACCCGGGCCTTCCATGCTCCACGCAGAGGGTTACTATTTAATCGTAAGCCGCGAAAGTTGGTTGCACCCCCCGGGTCTTCCATGCTCCGCGCAGAGTGCTCAAGCTTGGATGGGAAGCAGCTTGGATGGGAAGCAGCTTGGATGGGAAGCACGAAATCGCTAACAAAGAAATTAACCAAATCCTCGTCAGAGGAGGCGGTAAAATCCTTTCCAGAGGAATCAACCAAATCCTCGGCAGAGGAGGCGGTAAAATCCTTTCCAGAAGAACCAACCAAATCCTCGTCAGAGGAGGCGGTAAAATCTTTTCCAGAAGAACCAACCAAATCCTCATCAGAGGAGGCGGTAAAATCCTTTCCAGAGGAATCAACCAAATCCTCGCCAGAGGAGGTGGTGAAATCCCTTCCGGGGGAAATCAACCAAATCCTCGTCAGAGGAGGCGGTGAAATCCTTTCCAGAAGAGTCAACTGAAGTTCCTGCCAGAGGAATCAACAGAACCCCCACAGCGGAAATCAGAGAAATCTCGAAGGAGAAAATCAAAGAAACACTGACAACAAGCATGATGAGCCAAACCAAGCCAAGCACAGATTCAACATGAACGTGAAAGCAACAAAAACAACACAAGTAATGAAAGGGAAAAAGCAATACAAGCAGGGAAGAAATTTCACATAAACAGGCCGAGAAGGTGTAGTTGCATATCAAAAACGGGAGGTAAATGTTAAGTTCATACAGACCAAAAAATTACAAAAATTTTATTAACTCAGGCAGGAGGAACGGAAGCATCTCTATCAATGACAGAAGGGGCAGGAGCAGAGGCAGATGAAACCGGGGGAGGAACACCACTCGTAGAGATTTGGCCAGAAACGGCTCCCTCTGCGAACACGGGCAACATGCCAGCTTCCTTCACCGCGGGAAGACGGACCCCCAAGTCCACCAATTTCACAGCTTCTTGTACGAACATTTTTTCATCTCGATACAGGGAAAAAAGCTGATCCATCGCAGAGGAGGAGGAAGCGGAATCTTCAGAAATGGAGGCCGCCAAATCAGAGGGCAGAGGAGGCACCACATCATACTGGGAAAAACTCCGGGTACTTTTGTTGGTGGGATCCCGCAGCCGGTTCACAAAGCCCGCCAGGGAAGCAGAGACAACAGGCGCATACAATGGAGCGGAGGGCACTGAAGCAGACCCAACCCCAAAGGCGAAATAGGGAATGGCCCTCTCCAGCACTAGATACCACCATTCTGGTTTCTTCGGAGAATTCGCAGGGATCCCCATCAGCCTATTTATTTCCTCATCATTGAGGTTATCCATCAGGGCATGCAAATCTAGGGTGGCGAGCTGCTCCGAGGTCGCCCCTGCCATTTCTAACGCCTTGGAGGCGGACTGCTGTATCACATAGGCAAAGAGGGGTCCGAAATCCTCCAGGTATTCTTGAGTCCGCTTGAAGGCCGCCAGGGTGCCTTCCAGCATCAACCCCAGAAAGTGTTGACCCTGCGGAGACAAGAAATACTCCAGGCGTTGATCTCGCGCCCCCAGGACGTAGGCACGATTCTGCGCTTCCACGAGCGTCTTTTTCCAATCACGCCGAGTCGCCTTGTAGGCTTCCTCATATCCAGCCTTGAACCTAGCCAGGTTCTCATGACTTTCCTTGGTTACCCTTGTTAATTCAGAAACCAGGGAGGACTTCTCCACTTCCGATTGGGCCAGCTGGGCCTTCAACTCAGCAATCTCTGCCTCAGCTTTACTCAGACGTTCCACCACCCCAGCAACATCATCATCACGCTTGGCGATGTCAGCCTGTTCCTCCTTTCTTTCCTTCTCTGACATGTCGTAGTCGTGGATGCACTTAACAGCTCCCCACATCCGAGCCTCCACCTGCAAGAAAAAAAAAATGGGTTCCGACAGAACAACAAAAAGGTTAGTAACTTCGTTTTTCTTTCTATGATAAAAGTCTAAGAGACAAGGTACCTGAAGAGCCAACTGGCACAACTGAGTAGCTAAAACCCCCCGGGGCAATTTCTCCACTTTCTCCTGGTCTTGAGAGTGGACACGAGCTAGCAAGGCATCGATTAGCGCCTGTCCCGAAAGACTCGAAATCGGCCCAGGAACAACATCCTCTGGTTCTTCAGCAGAGGCCACAGCTTTGCCCTTGCCTTTTCCACCAGCAGAAGGGAGGGTCTTCAATCCACCGGCAGACTTCTTTGCTGGTCCCTTACCCTTTCTCCCGGCGGAAGGGAGGACCCGCGAACCACCAGTGGACTTCTTCGCTGGCTCCTTAGACTGTCCGGCCTTCTTCAGGCCCTCCTGTTTCTCTTTCTCCCCCACGGAGATCAGGGAACCCCTCTTTCTTTTCTTTGAAAGTTCAGTCAGGGTGACATCGGGGACCGAGTCAGGAGAAGGAACTTCATCAGTAATATCCACAATCTGGATATCCTCTTCACAGGTGCCAGATGCACCATCAGTATTAGGACGCCTGCTCCTATGAACAAGGGCGCCTGCATCAACCTCCTCTACATTAAAGGGACGGGAGGCTTCCACATTTCCCTCTGGGATTTCTACCACAGGAGGAAGGGCGACTAGCTCGACCCCAATTGGCTGTTCTGAGGGGCCTGTCCCAGAAGCAGAACCCCTGGAGCCATGCTCCCCACTGGGAACAGGAGAAGCAACAGAGGGCAGATTGTCCCCACATTTCTTTCTCCAAGACATGTCTGCAATTTAAAACGCTACATCATTAGCATCCGGGTAACAAAAGTTAATATATGTTTCTAATTTATATTTTTTACCTATCGATTTCTTTGGATATAGGGGAAATAGATCATTGTATGCCAGTGCCGAATTGTTCTCAACAAGATATTTACAGTCTAAGGGCTGGGCCTCGTTCATAGCATTAAGATGAGCTATAATACTCAGATCACGGGTTGAAGGGACGTCGGAAGAGGCTGGTTTATAAGTAGTGCGAGGGTTATGCCACTCCAGCTCCGAAACGTGATACTCGCGCCAAGTGCCGAAGAGGGTGCGCACATAACAGTAATGGCTCAGAAAGCCCTTATCAAGGGAATTTAGAAAGGAAAGAAAGGTAGTAGGATATTTGGGAAGACCAGCAAAACTATACAGGGGACTGCCCTGCATGCGAAGAGATTGGGTTTGACAGAATAGTTTGGCGGTATCCCCAACACCGTGAGCCCGACATAGAATATGGAAGGCGTATAACCTTCGGATAGCAGAGGGGGTGACTTGAAAGAAAGGGATGCGAAAATGATTACAAACATCAACCAGAAGGGTAGGAGGAGGGAGCCTTAGACCGGCATCTATTTGGGCTTTCCAGACGACTATCACTTTGGGATGGCGAAGGCTTTCGGGGGGTGTTGAATCTTTAGAGAAGGCTTCGAATTTTAAACCTTCGGGGTGTCGGCATTTACTCTTCAGTTTCTCCACCGCTGCGACATCAAGACGGGATTCAGGAACACGCTTGGGAGGCTGGGGTGTCTTTCTGGTTCTCTTTTTAGATGGAGAGGGACTTGGAGTAGCTTGGGAATTGTGAGAGAAAGAGGAGGAAGGAAGATTTTCGAGTTCCTGGGGTTGGGGAGAAGAAGATAAAGAATTTTGAGGAGAAGGCGAGCGCGAGGGTTGGGGAGCGGAAGTAGAGGCCATTGTCGGAAAATTTCAAATCCTAGGGTTTTTAAACACGCTCAATCAGAGCACCAACAATTACGCTACTGCGCTACAACTAATTACAAATATGGGAAGAAGAGGGTACGCGAATTACCTAGACCAGAGAAAGATTGATGATAAAACCTGGAGCGGAAGGGTCGCGGGAGAATACACCGAAACCGGGAGAGAATCGCCGGAACAGGGAGAGAATCGCCGGAATTCGCAGATGAAGAAGTTTGAGAAAGCCGGAGAAGAAGAATAGTGAAAAATGGGAGTTCGAATCGACTAAGTAAAAATATACGCGGGCAACTACCAATATGCGGGATGAACGACACGTGGCATACGAAAATAAATCGACGGCTAAAAATCCCTACGGAAAGGCGAAAAGACGCAAAGGCTAAAAAGTAACCTCGGGGTACGGGAAAAAGCACTGTAGATCGGGCAGGCATTTAATGCAGGTGACGTCATCCATGCGGGCGGATCCTCTGGCTAGTTGCACTATTCCAGAAGTGAACTAGCCAGACCAGGGGGGGAGTGACAAAAACACCAGAGAGCAACTTACAGGACTTACCTTTATTTTCGTAAAATATTAGAGTGTTTATATCTTCATGACTTGCAGGGATCAGGGAAAACATCATAGCACCAGCTTTAACAATACTACAATGGTTGAACACGAAGAATACCCGGTTCAACCAGACTAGAGAGGGGAGTGGTTGATGAGGAGTAATATGTGCAGAGTAGGGAAAGAATACAAATCAGAGGAATCGACCCCACTGGCGGGACGAATATGGCAGAAGAGATACACTCGCCAGAGAAGTCAATGCCATCAGAGAAGTCACCACCATCAGAGAAGTCATCCCCCTCAGAGAAGTCACCATCATCAGAGAAGTCAATTCCATCAGAGAAGTCCTCCATGCCAGAGAAGTCATCCATGTCAGAGAAGTCCTCCACGCCAGAGAAGTCATCCACGTCAGAGAAGTCCTCCACGCCAGAGAAGTCATCCACATCAGAGAAGTCCTTCATGCCAGAGAAGTCATCCGCGCCAGAGAGATCGCCTCTTTCAGAAGGATCGCCAAAGACGCGGAGGATTTTCCCGCGTGAAGATAAAATTCCCGATATACCCTTCAATCACGTCAAACGCATGCATTAGCATCGATTTTACCTTTTTACCCTCAATTGTAATCTATAAATAGGCCTCGTGCTCGTGTATTACATTTTTTACGCTATCATTTGCTCTCGAATACTACAGTTATATTTTGCTCTCGATTCTCCGATTGTTACTTCATCTTTTCCGATCAACTTTACTAGGTATAGTTTACGCCTTTCATTCCGTAGTTTAGGTGTTGGTTTCGTAATTCACCATAGTCTAAGAGGAGTTTTCTGAATAGCTCTCCCATATATATATATATATATATATATATATATATATATATATATATATATAGGTATGGGATCATGTAGTATCCGCTCTCCCCATAGTATATAAGTTCAAAATCTGGACCACACAAAGGGGCCACGTGGCGCGCTAGGAGCGCACCACATGGCAGGAGCCTCCCAAGGGCTTCCAAAGCCAAAAACATGGAGGGGTAAAATGGTCATTTTGAATTTATTTTTATTTTTATTTTATTTTTTTTTACCGAAAATCCATTTTTTTCCTGCGGCCGTCGTCAAAATTATGCATATGATTGTACACCAATATGCATAAATATAAACCCAAATATGCATGACGTTGGTTGGATAGAAATATGCATGAGAAAGTATCAGTATGCAAACCCTCTGGTGTCTCTCGCTGTCGAAAAATGCTATGCATATTTGTGTGTAATATTATGCATATTTATATTTTTCTTTATGCATATTCGTGTTGAACTATATGCATAGTACTGTGCGACACCGTCGGGTAGCTCTTGCCGCTGGTCACTTGATGGGTCACACACTGATACTTTCTCATGCATATTTCTATCTAGCATCATGCATATTTGTGTTTATCTTTATGCATATTGGTGTTCAATTATATGCATAATTTTGACGACGGACCTGGGAAAAAAAATGAATTTTCAGAAGAAAAAAAATGAATTTTCAGAAGAAAAAAAAGAATTAATTTTTTTTGAAATAACCATTTTACCCCACCGTGTTTTTGGCCTTTAAAGGCTTTGGAAGCCCTTGGGAGGCTGCTGCCATGTGATGCGCGCGCTCCTAACGTGCCACATGGAAGCAATGTAAAATGGATAGTGAAAATCAAATAGAAATTACTAATTTAATTTTAATAATTTGTAATCATTTTAACATAAATAAACTTAAATGTATTTACTTTAACTTTCTACAACTGTTTATCCAATATAAATATATGGTACACCAGATACGAATTCGTACTAGTCGTGTCGCGCAACATCCTAGTACACCTGGTAATTAACAGTTGAGATAACTCTTACTAGTCGCACTGTAGTGAGTAAGATTAGTATTAGTTCAATTAACAAAAATAATGCGGCCCAACAGACACGACGGGTTAAACGGCCCCAACCATATTCGTATGAAAAAGCACATAATCGAGCCCTACACAAGAGACATACGAGTTCGTCGGGTCTAGCCCTAGAAAAAGTGGTTACTTGACAATCAAGTCAAACGAGAGTCTTGGAAAATCTTCTCTGAAACAACTGGAGTAGTTGTGGCTGAAACACACGTTCCAAATAAACCCGTCGCCTCGTACGCCTGGAACATATATATTGGACTCTAGTATATCAAGGAAAATGATTCATAATTTTCATATCCACTATTCTTATCGCACACGATCTCTTACTTTCGCATCCTTCGTTCTCCTATTCCACTTCCACGCTCACAATACTCCAAGGTTTCAATTGCCCAGCTAGCCCAATCATTTGTCGCCCCCTCATTCCATAACGCTCAATTGTTCTCGTTCAAATCTATCGAAACACCCTGATAAACCAAATAACCATCTATTTCATTGTCTATTTCACTATTCAATTATTTGTTCTACGTGTTACTTACGTTTATTAAGTCAATTCTCTTTATTGCTTTATTGACTTGAGCGCCAAAGGCCTTTCTATCGATAGATACATTTATGTTTTTTGGAGGGCTCTAACGTTATTTGTGATTTCATGTTGCTAGTGCTCGTCGATCCAGACGTGATTGACGTCACTTTCGTACTTGTTGGATTCATCCCCAACACGTACCGGGACGTTGCGCATCAGAATGGTACGAATTATTAGATGTATCACTGATTGGTGCTACTAGTCAGAACGATCGGTGCGAATCATCCCATTGGTCCTAGTATAACTACAATTTTGTTCACATTTACTCTAAGGGCAATTTTATCATTTTTTTTAAAAAATAGCTATAATCTTTAAAATTAAATTGATAACCATATTTTAATTTACACTATCTATAATGATCATCTCAAATTTTACCTCAAATATAAAGTGTTATATGAATTTTTAAATTCAAAAAGGAGAAAATAACATACATAGTTAGGGACCATTTATTTTGCATAATAAGATGCATGATTGAGTATCTTTTATCTTTAAAATATAATTTCTCTAATCTCACCATTTCAATGTGATATATATATATATATATTATATATATATATATATATATATATATATATATATATATTAAGAAAGAAAAAAGAAAAACCTAAGGAACCCTTGAAAGCATAGAGAAGCAGGCTAAGGGCTGAGCCTCGTTAAAACCTTTTTAAGGAAAATCCAATGGGAAAAACCTTAAGAAGGATAAGAGTACCTATCTAAAGAACAAGCCTGAAGGCCAAGAAACACAAGAAAATAAAAAAACCACACACATGAGAAGGGGGATTTACTTCGGAAGCTCTGGCCTAACCATCGCCCCCAAGTAAATCCGGAACCATTCCCATGCAAAAAACCAAAACTAAAAACATGCCAGAAATACCAAGCGACGAAACCCGTCGTGAAGGGCCGAGAGAAGATCACCCATAAACGAACAAAACGGTACGAAGCTCTCTTGCAAAATGAAGCCGCTATTCCCAGGAACCAAAACGACCAAGAGAAAGGTCTCGACGTCAAAGGTCAGAGAGAGTAAATCTCGACCAAAGACGGAGCCGCCAACGGAGTCCGACTCTGTGTGGTCTAGCTACTAGCGCACCAGTAAACTGAAAAACACCCCAAAGAACACTCCACCCAACATCCACCAACAAACCACCACCAAAACACCAAAAGTAGAAGCCAATCCATGGCGAAGCAAGGAACGCCATAAGTGACAGCATGCAGTGAGTAATCATGTCACCGTACGGAAAATGGCTATGGGAAGCCATATCAAGCCGAATAGCTGGCTTAATAATCTCAAGCTCATGAGGCCACCATCCCTCCTCGCACGAAGGATTAGCCATAATATCCGCAACCTTGTTGCCTTCACAATAAATATGGGATACTTGAAGATGAAAACTCTGCAGAAGACGGAGAGCATCTTTCCATAGACCCATAAATCTCCAAGGCACCACCTCAGACCTAGAGTGAAGCAAACATACAACATAAGTAGAATTAAATTCGACCCATAAGTAGGTCCATCCCCGAGAGAAAGCGATCTGAATAGCCACAATAATCACCAACAATTCTGCTTCAAAAGCATATCCCATACTACCTTTATAATGGAAACAGCCTCTAACCCAACTCCAATGATCTCTAAAAACACCACCCGCAGCAATAGGACCAGGCGAACCGAGGGCAGAGCTATCAGTATTCACCTTAATCCAAGGGGCCATAGGGGGCCACCAATGAACATGAATGAACTCCGGAGGAGATGAAGCACGAGCCGGGACCCCGATAGTCCGAAGAATCATATAGTCCAACCAAGTGTTATGCATGTGACCCAACTTGCGGAAATTGGCGTACATCTCCTGGAAAGTAACTTTAACGGTGTGAAGCAAATGACTGGCCATGATGTTCTTGCTGTCAAAAATGCATTTATTGCGCTGGTTCCAAATAGCCCAGATCATGGTGATGACACCCGTTTTTCAGAGATTGCTCAGCTGAGAACTAAGCTCATAGTTCCAAGCAGCGACCAGGAAACTATGAATGTCCGCACTAAGAAGAGCCCGAGAGAATTCAAACCACTGAAGAAAATTTTGCCAAACCGGCCGCACAGGACTACATTCCCATAAAATATGATCCACGTTCTCCTCAGCCGCAAAGCAAAAAAGGCAATAGTTCGGCATAATAAGACCCTGCCTAATGAGACGATCAAAAGTAGGCATTCAACTATGAAGGACCCGCCAACAAACCAACGATCGACGCACCGAAATGAAAGCCACCCAGATCCAAGAGCCCCAAGAAACCCTAGGAAAACACTGGCAGTTGTTGGCAAAAGCCAACGCAACAGAAACCTTACCTTGCAGCGAAGGTTTCCAAAACCTCGTATCAGAGCCATAACCAATTGGGAGGAGTAAAATATCACAGACTAACAGAGGATAAGAATTAACAAAATCCTGAGTAAAATGCCACATCCCATCAAAGAAATAATCAGAAACCATCTTAGTTAGAGAAGCCTACATAAAATAAGGGATGTCACACTTATCGACAAGGCGGTAACCCAGCCAATCATCAGTCCAGAAGCGAGTCGAGGCACTATCACCAATATAGCTATAAGAATCATGCACCAAACCAGCCACTTCCTGACGGAGACCCAACCAAATCATAGAGGTTAAAGCTTGCGACCTCACCTTACAGCACCGAGTAAGATACCTAGCATGTATAATGTCAAAGCCAAAGCTCTGACCATCAGTCACTCTCCAGGCTAGCTTCATGAGAAAGCACTTGTTCATCAGGGTGAACGAGCGAATACCCAGCCCACCTTCCTCCTTGATAGCACAAAGTCGAGCCCAACTGACAGAACAAGTAGGCTTTTTATTAACATCACCCTTCCAAATGAAATTACGACACTTGGAATCCAGCTCTTTAAGAAGAGACCTAGGCCAGCAATAAATCATCATCGAGTGTGTGATAGAGCTTTGAATCACGATCTTAACGAGACAAATCCTACCTGCCATAGAAAGGTGAAGACCCTTCCATCTCGAGAACTTATCAAGAATACGATCATGAATGGCGCGGAGATGATAAGCCCAAACTTTCCCTCGAAAGATAGGAACACCCAAATAAATGAAAGGAAAAGTTCCTTTGGAGAAATCCAAACAGCGAGCAATCAAACGTCTAGTGTGAGGTGGGACACGGTCAAAGAATAAGACCTGAGATTTCTCCTTGCTAACAATATGACCTGAGATCAAGCCATAATACTCAAAGATGCGATGAAGAGTTTCAGCATTGGAGACAGAAGCTATACAGAAAACTAGGATATCATCAACATACAGCAAGTGCGTGGGGAAAGACACCCCCCGTTGCAAAGGCATCGGGGCGAGGTGCCCAGAACCAACACAATTATGGAAAAGCTTGCTTAAAGCATCTTCTGCAATCCCAAAAAGGATAGGAGAAAGAGAATCTCCCTGCCGCACGCCACGAGAGCAAGCAAAACAACCATAAAGCTGCCCATTGTAGAGAATCGAAAGCCGCGCCGATCTAAGAATGATGTCAATCCAGTTAATGAAGCGATCACTATACCTCACGACCCTAAGAACATTCAGTAAGAAGTCCCAACACAAAGTTTCAAAGGCCTTTTTAATGTCAATCTTGCAGGCCATGTCCCCTCTAGACCTTCGCATACAGTTAGCCCCCTCCGAGCCAAGCATAATACAATCGTGAATAGATCTACCACTGATGAAGCCAAATTGATTTTGAGAGACGTAGCAGACAGCAACAATGTTCAAGCAAAATTAGTTCAAATGATAAAAATACTCAAAAGATCTTGAAATATTTTAAAATTTTAATCCATCAAAATAAATAAAAAATTAACTTTACTATTTTTATCTATCAAAATTAATAAGTAGATGCACCTTAAAGGAAGTCAACACTATTATAGATGTGCCGCGCAAGAGTTGATTTTTGGTGATGTATCGAACACACATGGAAATATGCATGTCATGAAAAGCCTATGGATCCTAGGTAGGGCTGTCGATCAGTTCAGGTTTGGTTACCCGTACCCAAATTTTTGGTCACCCGAACCCGAAATATGCCATATTTCACTAACCGTTCCCAAACCGTTTTAGGTGTTCAGTTACCCATTAACCGCTTTGGTTAACCGATTCGGTTATTTGGGTATCCAAATACCCATTTAAAAAATTAAAACTCACATTAATTTGCTAGTTAGAGAATTTGAACCCCGGTCTCCAGAAAATATACAGAGCAACTTATCCACTAAACTAAAGCTCATTCTTGTACATTAAATATAACATAATTTTATTTTAGCTAAATACCGATTTGTTTAATTAATAATTAAAATATATATAATATATATAAATAAATAATTAAATAAATAATTTTCGGTTATTCGGTTAACCCGAATTGGTTATCGGATTAACCGATACCCGAATTTTTTTTAAAAGTGATAACCGAAACCGATCAAATAACCGAAAATTTTGGTCATTGGATCCCTGAACCCGAGAAGGTGTGGGTTGGAAGGCTTCTTGAATAAATGGTTGCCTACAATTTCTTTTTGCTTCTAAAACTCGCAACTTAAGTTGCATCATCGCCAATTGTAGTTCGAGTTGCTCAACCAACTCATTCCTTCCATCATCCATTTAATATTTTTGGTGTTGTGTAACAATTTTCTTTTTCATCACCCTACCAACCAACAAAACAACGAGTCAAAACAAACATCTTAAGATAGAAAACAAAAATAAATCAAGTAAAATGTCTAAAGTAGTTAAGCACAATGATTCAAAATATCACAAACAATCAAACTAAACTAATCCCCGGCAACGGCGCCAAAAACTTGTTCGCTAATATTTTCACCACGCCGCAAGTATACGGGTAGTTGTAATATATGGAAGCAAGGTCGTATCCCACAAGGATTAGTAGTTCAATCTAGTGATTATCCTAATTCATTATGCTAGAGCTATTTAGACTAAACAAGGAGGTGAGTGGTTTGATTAACTAACAAATTCAAAGACAAAATAAGAACAATCAAACAAAGTGGATTAATTAAGTGATGAAGGTGGTTTAGGGACTAGGCATCGATGGATTAGCAATGGACTTCAAATTAGCTCAATATTAGTCTTGATATTCCTATTTATCTAGAGTGATCTCCCCACTAGTTCTAGCCCCCTCCCGGACGACTAAAACGGTAGATTACGGGTCATAGTTGCCGTCCCCGGTCAACTTCTAACCTATAACTCCCAAAAGCACAAAGGATCGGTAAACTCTCACCCAACTCTCAACCTCCCGGTTTATTGAGTCAATATGTTTCAAGCTCCTAATCTATTGTGATTATCCTCTCCCGATTCAAATCACAAATTAGAAATGCAGAGAAAGTGGCCAACAATCCATACAAGAATTAAAGCTAGGGCTTGAAAAGATAATAACAAGGAAATAATCAAGACATATATTAAGCATAATAATCAATCCATCACATAATCAACTAGCCTAATCCCCAAACCAATGGGGCATTTTATCCAAACATGTTCACAAACAACAAACCAAAATCAAAGAAATACATAAATGAAAGAGAGAGTAAGAAGTGACAAATCCTATTAATGAGCTTTCTTCAATCTTCTCTCCTCTTCAATGCCTTCAATCTTGGTAAAAAGATGTGGTAATGGAGGCTAGGGTTTGGTGTGAATGAATTGGGGAAGATGGAAATGGGTGAGTATGAGGTTGGGGAAGATGAATAATGTGAGGAAAAGGGGGAGAAAGGGGTTTAAGGGGTGAAAAACCCGACTGGGGCCCACTTGGGGAGGCTCCGCCCTTTTCCCGCGGTCCTGGCCCGCGCCCGCGGTCGGCAAACGTGGGGGAGAGTCAGGGGACCCGCGGTCCCGCCCCGCGGCCGCGGGTGGGACCGCGGGTGTCTACTGGAGTCGGGGCAGCTGACCCGCGGTCCCACCCCGCGGCCGCGGGTGGTGACCGCGGGGTACTGGGCGTATTGCGCAGGCCGCTCGTTTTGCTCCGTTCTCCCTCGTCCGGACTCGGATTTGGTCGCCGTTTGCGCTCACGGATTCCTCTCGAGACGTACTTCAATCTCATATCTTCAAAATCCTCCAATTAATCATTGATGGTTCCTGAAATTACTCCAAAACTACACCAAGATATCAAATCTTCATAAAACTAAATATTCGGGCACAAACAAGCATTCACAAGCAAAACATGAAGGGAAATGACAACAAAACATGTGGAATTGAGGTACGAAAACCATGTTTGTCAGCGATCACTATACCTCACGACCCTAAGAACATTCAGTAAGAAGTCCCAACACAAAGTTTCAAAGGCCTTTTTAATGTCAATCTTGCAGGCCATGTCCCCTCTAGACCTTCGCATACAGTTAGCCCCCTCCGAGCCAAGCATAATACAATCGTGAATAGATCTACCACTGATGAAGCCAAATTGATTTTGAGAGACGTAGCAGACAGCAACAATGTTCAAGCAAAATTAGTTCAAATGATAAAAATACTCAAAAGATCTTGAAATATTTTAAAATTTTAATCCATCAAAATAAATAAAAAATTAACTTTATTATTTTTATCTATCAAAATTAATAAGTAGATGCACCTTAAAGGAAGTCAACACTATTATAGATGTGCCGCGCAAGAGTTGATTTTTGGTGATGTATCGAACACACATGGAAATATGCATGTCATGAAAAGCCTATGGATCCTAGGTAGGGCTGTCGATCAGTTCAGGTTTGGTTACTCGTACCCAAATTTTTGGTCACCCGAACCCGAAATATGCCATATTTCACTAACCGTTCCCAAACCGTTTTAGGTGTTCAGTTACCCATTAACCGCTTTGGTTAACCGATTCGGTTATTTGGCTATCCAAATACCCATTTAAAAAATTAAAACTCACATTAATTTGCTAGTTAGAGAATTTGAACCCCGGTCTCCAGAAAATATACAGAGCAACTTATCCACTAAACTAAAGCTCATTCTTGTACATTAAATATAACATAATTTTATTTTAGCTAAATACCGATTTGTTTAATTAATAATTAAAATATATATAATATATATAAATAAATAATTAAATAAATAATTTTCGGTTATTCGGTTAACCCGAATTGGTTATCGGATTAACCGATACCCGAATTTTTTTTAAAAGTGATAACCGAAACCGATCCAATAACCGAAAATTTTGGTCATTGGATCCCTGAACCCGAGAATTTTGATTCGCTTAATGGATTATCCAAAACCCGATAACCAATTAGACAGTCCTAATCCTAGGTAGTAAATTTCACTTTTATCGAACATTTTTACTATGTCAAGCCCATTGTCTTAAATTTTTAACGTGATTTGCTTCTTTTATATGCTTGCAGATTATTATATAATAATAATATTTTATGCTTAGCACGTTTAAAATCCTCCGGAACATTTTATTATGGACAATTACACAGAACATTTTATTATGGACAATTACATTCTTTTCTTTTATTTCTGACAAATAAGTGAATATTCTACTGATGAGTTTAAAATTATTAAAATGCAATTTTATTAAAAAAGAAAAAGAAAAAACCTAAGGAACCCTTGAAAGCACAAGAAAGCAGACTAAGGGCCGAGCCTCGTTAAAACCTTTTTATGGAAAACCCAGAGGGAAAAACCGTAAAAAGGAAAAAGAGTACCCGTCTAGAAAGGGGAGAAAAACAACAAAAAAATAGGGAGAGGGCGGAAGGGAAAGTTTCCGAAACTCCGGCCTAACCATCGTCCCGAAACCAACCCGGCTCTCACCCCTCGAAAAACAGAGCAGAGGCAAAAGGCCGGATAGACGCCGTCGCCAGATTGCCGAGAGTAAAGAGCTATACGGCCGGTTAGACGCCTTCGCCGTTAGCTCGCGCCAAAAGAAAGAACGAAACAAAATCAAAAAATGAAAGAAAGCAACACAGCCGGTTATACGCCGTCGCCGTGAGCTTATCCCAAAACCAAGGACCAGAACAAAAGGGAGCAAAAACAGCCGGTTATACGCCGTCGCCGAAATGACCCCATAAACAACAACCAAAGAGAAGCTAATAGTTTCGGCCGGTGATATGCCGTCGCCGGAAACTAAAGCTCCATGAAGAATATCTATAGAACCAGAAGCTACCACCGCCACACCATGCCCAGAGTAATCGCGTAGACGGTCCAAATAAAATGGCAACGCCGGTGCATCACAGAGACGAGTACCAGCACCACCTACCCCCCAGAAGAAAACAGTCACCGAAGCCCACGAGTTCAGCTGGTCCGAGCAGCCAAACAATCCCACCAGCTGTTCGACCCACCAACTTTGAGCAGCCGAGGCCATTTCCCCATAAGTCATCTGACTTGCATTCACCGTTTCCTCCAGATAACCCAATAACGGCGCCTCGGCCCTGCTGCCTTCCTCGACATCACCTGCAGGAACAATCAAAAAAGAATGCCGCCAATCCCTAGGCAATAAACGCCATCTCTCCAGCACCTCAATGACCAAACTGCTAGAGAAAAAATGAAAAGTTTGACGCTGAAGTAAAAAGAACTCCAACGCCAAGCACCCAGCAGAGCCCGACCACTCAAACCCCAACTGTGAGCGCACCCGACAGTTGTAAACAGGCTCAAGTGACGCCCCAAACCCAACCACCAAACAGAGACTCATCTTGTTTTCCATCTAACGTGGCTATGACAAGCCATATCCAACCTAACCGTCTTCTTAATCTCATCCACTTCATGCGGCCACCACCCCTCCGTCATATTTTCATTCACCATAATATCCACCGGAACATTACCCTCTCGATAGATATGAGATATCTGAATGTTAAAGTCCTGAAGAATCACGAGAATCTTATTCCAAGAAGCAATAAATCTCCAAGGAACAATATTAGAACGTGTATTAAGGAGATTAACAATATAGGTGGAATCCGACTCGACCCAGAGAGCAAACCAACCACGACTATGAGCAATCTGAATTGCCATAATAACCGCGAGAAGCTCAGCTTCAAACGCAAAGCCAGTACCACCCTTATAGTGAAAGCAGCCACGAACCCAACCAACGTTATCACGAAAGACTCCTCCAGCAGCAATCTTTCTCGGGGCTCCCGAAGCAGAACCATTTGTATTAACTTTAATCCAGTGCGAGACCGGAGGCCACCAATGAACATTAATCATATCCGGAGGAGGAGCAACTCTAGTGGGGACGTCAATAGCTCGAAGGATCAAATAATCCGACCAAGTGTTGCTCATATGGCCAATCTTAGTAAAACTACCCTCAACCTCTTTGAAGGCAACCCGCACAATCTGAAGAAGATGTTTGGCGTAGAAAATTTTGTCTTTGAAAATGCAAGCATTACGGAGAGTCCAGATCGCCCAGATAAGAGTGATAATACTAGTTTTCCAAAAAGTACGCACCTGCGAGCTGGTGTCGCGGTTCCACGCAGCCACAAGAAAACTTTGTATATCGTAAGAGAAATCATCAAACTTAAACCACTGAAGGAACTCACGCCATATAGGCTGAATATTACTACACTGCCAGAAAATATGCTCAGCAGTCTCCTCTGCACTAAAACAAAAACAGCAATAAGAAGGAGCAATCAGCCCCTGTCTCCTCAGACGATCGTACGTAGGCATCCGATTATGCAGCAACCGCCAGCAAACCAAAGAACGCCTAATGGGGATATAATTTTCCCAAATCCAAGAGCCCCACAAAACTTTGGGGAAACGATGGCAGTGTCGAGCAAAAGCAAGAGCAGCCGTAACCTTTCCATGCACCGAAGGCTTCCAGAAACGAGTGTCAGAAGCCGAACCAATAGGAAGGAGCAAGATGTCGCAGACAATCTCCGGATAATTATTAAGAAAATCCTGAGTGAAATGCCAAATGCCATCATAGAAATAATCAGCCACAGACGAGCTCAAATGATCCCAGACAAAAAAGGGCACACGACATCTATCCACAAGTTTATATCCAAGCCAATCGTCTCTCCAGAAGTTTATCGAGGAACCATCACCGATGTAGCTATAAGAGTCGTCAACCAAATTATGAATCTCTAGCCGCAAGCCCGCCCAGATCGAGGAAGAAAGCACATTTTTGGTTGAACAGAAAACATTTAAGTAACGCGACTTGATGATACGGTGACCAAAATTGTGACCACAAATGACACTCCAAGCCATCTTCATGAGAAAACACTTATTCATTAGAGAGAACGATCGAAGACCCAAACCACCCACTTCCTTAATAGCACAGATACGATCCCAGCTAACCGAGCAATTGGGCTGTTTCATAATATCACCAGTCCAGATGAAGTTACGGCATTTGCGATCCAGCTCTTTAAGCAAGGTCTTAGGCCAACGATAGACCATCATCGAGTGAGTAATAGAGCTATGAATAACCGATTTAACCAGACAAATATGTCCAGCCATAGAGAGATGCATGCCTTTCCAACGAGCGAACTTAAGAAGGATGCGATCATGAATAGCTCTCAAGTAAATAGCCTTAATAGCGCCCACAAAGATCGGAACTCCAAGATAAATAAAGGGAAGAGTCCCTCGTTTAAACTTTAAAAAACCCAAGATGGAGCGGCGTAAACGGCTCTGTACCTTATCCCCAAAGAAGATCTGAGATTTCTCCATCGAGCAAATTTGGCCAGATAACGAGCCATAAAAGTTCAAGATCTGAAGAATGGTCCTCGCATTCGCTTCCGTGGCTCTACCAAAAATCAGAATGTCATCAGCATAAAATAAATGAGTCGGGAACAAAGTATGTCTACTCATTCTCATAGGTTGAAGGTGCCCAGACTCCACGCAATTCTTAAAGAGAGCACTCAAAACATCTTCAGCGATACCAAATAAAATGGGAGACAGCGGATCTCCCTGTCGGACGCCACGAGTGCACTCAAAATACCCATGCAGCTGACCATTATAAAGGATCGATAAGCGAGCAGAACGCAGAATGATAGAAATCCATTGCACAAACTGATCATCATAACCAGCAACCTGTAAGACTCTGAGCAGGAAGTCCCAACGCAGCGTATCAAACGCCTTCTTGATATCAATTTTGCAAGCCATATTGATACCTCCATTACTTCTATTCATGCAATTCACGCCTTCAGAGCCAAGCATAATGCATTCATGTATCGATCTGCCGCTAATGAACCCAAACTAATTAGCAGACACACAGCTCGTCGCAACGATGCTAAGTCTCTTGGCAAGAACTTTAGAAATTATCTTGAATCAGAAATTGGAGAGCACGATCGGCCTCAGATCCGTTACCGAGTTCACCACATCTTTTTTAGGAATCAAAACCAAAGTGTTGGAGTTACACCCATTCGGCAGATATGAGCGCATAAAGAAAGCCCGCACAGCGTTCCAAACATCGGATCTGATGATCTGCCAACAAGCTTGAAAAAACTTACCAAAAAAGCCATCTGGGCCCGCAGCGCTATTAGGATCCATATCAAACACCGCTGCAGTAATCTTATCATTCTCCGGGATTCTCGTAAGCATGTCATTCTGGGAGGGAGAAACCACACGATCAATCGTTGCTTCCAGAGCCACAACATCAATCTCCTCCATATTATCTTCATTGAATAAATTAGAAAAGAAATCCACAATATGATTGCCAATCTCATCCTGATCGTAGACCATACTACCCTGAATATCCAAATGAGGAATGATATGAGGACGCTTCTTATACTTCAGCATGGCATGGAAAAAAGCAGTGTTCCTGTCCCCATCAGTCAGCCACGAAACCCTACTCTTCTGCTTAAGTAAACTGCTTTTACGACTCAAAGCCACATTAATTTTAGCTTGAGCGAGAATCTCCGCATTAAAAAGACTATCGGTGTACCCCTGTTGAGAAACTAAATTCTGAATCTCTGTGCATCAGAAATAAACTGATCCACATTGCCGAAAACCGTTCTGTTCCAAAGGCGTAACTCTTTACGCAGACGCTTGAGTTTAGCCATGACTTTAAAAATAGGGCAGTTGACGTCAATCTGGCTGTTCCAAGAATTCTCCACCATCTTCTCAAAATTCGGGTGCTCAACCCACATGTGAAGAAACTTAAAAAAATTGTGTCTTGCCTGAGGAGGGTGACGACACATGAGCAGTAGCGGAGAGTGATCCGAAGTGATTCTGGGCAAAGCGTGCGAAGAAACGTTATGCCAGAGCTCAACAAAAGAATCAGAAATGATAGCTCTATCCAAGACAGACTCCACGTGTGAAGGCATAAAACGTCTCCCCGACCACGTGAAACGCAAACCGGTAATCGGAGGTTCAATAAAACCAGTAGCAGTAATAAAATCCCTAAACTCCTGACAGACAGTATTGTTCGGCAGGCAATTACTAATCCGTTCATGTGCCCCTTTAATGGCGTTAAAATCTCCCATGAAGACCGTCGAGCCATCAATATGATTGAGAAGATCTAACCAAAGACGACGTCTAGCCACATGGCAGTTAGCTCCATGAATGACAGCAATCTTGAAGCAGTAATGCATCCAAACGCATCGCACAATAATCACTTGATCGAAAGATAAAATAACATGAGAAACGATAGAAGGGTGCGTAAAAACCCAAATATTAGACCGCATATGATCTCTTGCATTTTGATGGCACGCCACCAGATTGATAGATCTCCAGAAACTCACCGGGAAATCGTCAAAAATAGACTTGGGCTCCAGAATGCCCACAATAACAGGAGAGAAAGAAGCACAGTGCTCCTTTAGAATAAGTTTGGATTCTTCCGTGAGACCACGGACATTCCAAACTAACAAATTCATCAGAGAAAATTGGAAGGCGTGGCATGGGCGGACCCCATCTCCACTTCGTCACTCCATCTACCCGAAGCAACATTGCTCATAGTTCTAGCACTGTTAGTCGTCTGGGAGACA
The DNA here is from genome assembly GCF_028751815.1 of Salvia miltiorrhiza. Lineage (NCBI taxonomy): Eukaryota > Viridiplantae > Streptophyta > Magnoliopsida > Lamiales > Lamiaceae > Salvia > Salvia miltiorrhiza. Next base: position 36,709,968 of record NC_080387.1, read on the forward strand.
ATCTGAAAATCACGTGGATTATGTCCAGAGTCTACCGCTGCCTTCAAACGGTCCGTGATTATCTGTTCTGATCTTATGTTGGGCGCCGTCCTCATCGCATCATTTTTTCTGAGACGTCCCTTTATAGTGTTCTCCGGATGAAAGATAACCTTGCGCGGCATGTGTTCGGAGTTTTGTTTCGGTGGCTTTCCACGTTTCTTCCGAGTGGCCTCAGGTAATTGAGCCACCGTATCAGCAGCCCGCTGCACCTTCCTGTCACTCGCCATATGACTCGTCTGCTTTTCCTGATTACCCCCATTATCCTGTGCCGGAACACACTTGTCAGAAGGAGTAGCCAACGTGATCGCCAGCCTCTCCTCATTCCCCTTCTCAACCCCGATTTCCTCATCAATCACTTCCTCCTGCTCGCTCTGATATTCGTCCATATTTCGTGAAGGTGTAATCATTGAGAACAGCAAATCTGGCCCATAATTAGTGTCCAAATTTTGTCGCCTATCATTGCACTCAATCTGCTCGATGAAATGCTCTCCATGTTCAGAATCTTGAATATCTGTCACGTGTTCTTCTGGTTCTTGAACAACAGTGGAGCGTCGTTGTTTTTGCTGGCTGCCCATCTGGCCCGACTCTCTTCTTGGTGAGGAAGGCCTTTGATGCTTGTCCGTTTCTGGCTCGATGTATCCTTCATCATTTCTAAGATGAGAAAATTTGTTGCCCGAGAGCAACTTTGTCATTTCCTGTCCATCCGTGCTCATCTCCCTCGGTTGTTCCTTTCGAGAATTCTCACCAGCAATCATCTCCTTACCTCCCGTCATGTTCTTGCTCTTAGCCAAAGGAACGAATTCTTGTACCACTTTCTTGTGTTTAGCATGCTCGGGTTCTTGTACAACTTTCTTGTGTTTAAAGTTCTCAGGCTCGACCCGTCGTTTACATTTGTCCAACGAATGCCCTGTTAACCTGCATCGTGAACAATATAACGGTAGCTGCTCATAGCTAAACTCGACATAAAACGAATGATCGTCACAGTTAACCATGATCGAATCACGAAGAGGCAAAGATAAATCAATTTCAATAAGCACTCTAGCAAAATGTCCAAATTCCCTTTTAGTGGAAGCACCGTCGACACGAATGGGAAGACCGATAAATCTTGATATTCCGGTGACAATCTCCGGATGCCAATACTCCACCGGCAAATAGTAGATACGGACCCAAACTTGGCAGAGAGAAGACACTTCTTTATAAGGATCGAAGTTACGAACCCATTCCCGGACCCGTAGAGATCCCGTCGATAGCTCCCAAATCATGTGTTTTTTAGCTGAAGCTTTATCCTCCGCCGAAGTAAATCTGATAACAAAAAAACCTTTGCTCATGGGAATAACTTGCCAATCATTTCGAATGTTCCACAAACTCTGAAGTTCGACTTTCAAATCGTTCGTCGGACGCGGCTTATCCCCTTTACGAAGTAAAAGTCTGCCAATAATGGCAAACTTGAATTCCTCAACTTGTTTTCTGTAGAAATCCGAAGGAATAGATATGGCGTAAGAATCACCGCATAGCTCGGGTTGAATTCTAGTGAATTTGTTAGCAAGAACATCAGGCGTTCTTTTGGTTTTGGTTTGAACCATCGAAGCGTATGAAGGCTGTTCCGTTCGAATGTTCTCAAGTTGCGCCGTAGAATTTATTTTCTCCGAAACCCTAGTCGAAACTCCAAGGCTAGGGTTATGGTGAATTTCCTGATTATTGGTGACCTCCTTTTGAACTTCACCGTCCAACTGGTGATGAAGAGACTTACCACTGCAAAGAGCATTAGGGTTACTGTCTCTCAACGCCATAACAGGAGAGTTTGGAGCAGAGTTAAATTTTCTGGGCGAATCAATGTTGGAAGAGATCTTGGGTATATTGAGCGCAGCGCGATCAGCGCTGCTGGTTCTCGGCGCACCGGCGGCGGCGGCGCCGCACTTAGAAGACATCAGATTAGGTTACGCAGGGAGAGTTGCGAGAGAGAGATCAATATTTAAAATTATTTAAGTACATTATGTTAGGACTGTTTGTAAAAGTAGATCAATATTTTTCTGACTTGTAAAAATAAATTAATTATTTTAATTTTTGATGTTCTTGGACCGCATTTGGGCCCAATTCGATGTTCATAGGCCACATTTTTGAATTAAAATATGGTCCAAAATAGCCTAGTTGGATTTAAATGTGGCTCATAAATGTCGAAATTTAAAATAATTAACTTATTTTCATAAGTTTGAAAAATATTAATTTATTTTTATAAATCACCCTATAATAGTGGTCTTTAGTAATTTTAAACTCTTCGACTGGCGGATGAGTAACAACCATAAACATAAATTCACAAAATCTCGATTTGTAGTATAATTAATGGTAGTTATTAATTGAGGTTGAGATTGTTTGGTAGGGAAGACTAACAATAGTGAAATATTACAGAATTTCTTAAAGAACATTGACCTTTCCGTGTGGGGACAACTATTACTCGTTGTCCCATCTCAAGAAACTCAAATTCTTCTAGAAATTACTTATCCTATTATTTATTACAAATCAAATTGACGTTGTCAGTTATATTATAAGTCGACTTCTAGAACAGTTTCTAATAAATAAATAAAATCGACTTCTAGAATTGAATAAAATTACCTTTGCTCATGCCAACTCTTGGTGAAATTCCTACCCTAATTCTATGTTGGCAAATGGCAAGCATATCAATATTTTTGATTTTATGAATAATCATTCTAATTTTCGTACATACTCTCTCTGTTATTTTTAAGTGTCCTATTAATATAAATTTATTGTTCAATTTTAAGTGTCTTATTTCAAAATTTGAGAATAAAAAATGACAAAGTTCCTATTTTACCCATTTTTAAGTGTCCTATTTCAAAATTTGAGAATAAATTTATTACACTTTGAAAATAATAAATATGGGCACAAAAGTAATACTCCAACTTCCTTGATATCTGTACTTTTTTTCCATGGGACACTTAAAAAAAACGGAGGGAGTATTCATTATCATGTAGAGTCGAGAGGCGCCAAGTGTAATTTTACTTTTATAATTTAAGTTTAATTACATCACTAGTTTGAAAATTGTTGAATCTCTTCTACAATTTCCAGATATATTTAAACAATTACCTCAGTGGTTTGAAGTCCTCTGATTAAATCAGAAATATCTTATAAATTCAAATAAAGGACGTAAAGAAAGAAATTTAGTCATTCACAGAGAAATAATAGAATTCCATAATATTCCTTTCTAGTCTCGTCACTACAAGTCTACAAAATTAAAAAATACGTAGATATAAAATTAAAAAATGACAAAATATTACTCCCTCCGTCCGCCCAAGATTATGTCACAATTACTATATCGGGCGTCCGCCAAGATTATGTCACTTTCCTTTTAAGGCAATGGTCCCACCATCCTTTTTATCCTTACTAACACTATTTATTTATAAAAAAACTCACCCAAAATTCAATCTCAACCACACATCTCATAAAGTGGTGGGACCCTTTTTTCACTACATCAAAATCATCACCAATTTTATTAAATCCTGTGTCCAAGCAATTTGACATAATCTTGGCGGACGGAAGGAGTATAAAGTCTCATCATTTCACTTTTCTGTATTTTTTAGATGCTTTGATTATATGAGTTCAAACTATTATTGGATATTTTATTATTTTTTCTTTAACAAAGTTGAACATTTTATTGTTAACAACTTATTTTATATGTTATGTAATCTTAATTTTTTTTTCAATAACTTATATTTTTGCATTTCATACTTGCTATATAATTTATATATTTGTTTTCTACGTATATTTTATGCATTATACATTAGATAATTAAGAATAACAAATACAAATGATTATTTTATTTTTACGCCTTTAATCCGATTAACCCGATGGGCTAGCCCGAAACCCGAACGTTTAGGGTTAGGGTTGAAAATTTACAACCCGACAAAATCCTCAGCCCGATTAGTCCGCATCCAATTAACCCGAAATTCGATAGGGTTAGCCCAAAATCCAATGGGCTGATCCGATTAACATCCCTAGTTACACCACATATTTTGACGGAACTTAGTAATTGTGTCATAAAAATGTGTGAGAATTTTGTAGCCATATATCATCCACGTATTACCTCATTAATGGTATTAGACATTAATTACATCACTTAATTTTAATTTTAATTTTAATTTTTGCTTTCTTTTGTTAGAAGAAAATTCAAACGTGTCTAGAAGCCCAATTCTAGAAGTAGATTGGAACAAAGCCTATATATCGTACCCACAGACATGTAGAAACTTCCAAAACTATTATAAAATTCAAATAATTCTCCAAATAAATTATATAAAATTTTTGTTAGATCAATCAGACGGGTCTTGACCTTGCGAAATATTTTAAAAGATAAATAAAACAAAGACACATTATTATTATTATAGATCATTCAGGTCGTTTAATAAAGTAATAGGAGGGACCTCAAACATTTTTTTAAGGATGACTATACGAATTTTAATAAAAATTAATTGTGAATTTTATGAGTGAAAAATGAATTTCATAAAAAATAAAGATAATAATAATAATAATTAGTAAAATTATTTTAAAATAAATTAAAAAGATGTTTTGGACATAATTAAAATAAAAATAAATAAAGATATTTGAGGCACAAGTCATAGGCGTATAGATTTAAGGAAAAGTCTATCTTACACAGTGTGTACCTACACACTATCGCTAAGATCATGACAAGTGGGTATCTATTGTTGGCTACTTTTCCTCAAGTCCAAACAATATTGTTTTGACCCCTTAGAAAAAATTTATTACATAAAAACCCCACTTACTTTACACAAAGGTTCAAAAAACTCTTTTACAACTATAAATTTCATGCATACCCGCGCTTCGCCTAAAATGGTATCAGAGTGAGTTTTTATTGAGGAATTATATTATATTTAATTTATTTTATAATTAATCAAAATTGGGAGGAGACTCCATTAAAATTATGGATCTGGACGAGTGTCCGAGATGTATTGTATACAGAAATTCTTTCCAAAATTTGGAGAGAGAAACTACTCGTCTACTAGACGACCTCAACTGGAACAGTCAAGTCCTCGTGACGAATATTCGTCGAGGAGAATATGGAGAAATTATTCGTGATATCATCACGAGTATTCAGTTATACCATAAACGCCTTATAGGAGTCGCCGAGACCAGAACGACGATTGAACGAGCAAGAGATGGTGCCCATCAGCCACACGACTAATGGAGCAGAAGGACAAAGCTGGAACAACTTATCCAGCTTATCAAAAGATCGAGCCAAACTCTTCCGACAATGTTAACTTGCGGGAGATTCAAAGAACGGTGAAATATTATGGCCACAAGCTATATGATCTACTAATGGAGATGAGCCAAATATCACTCAAACAAGAGGAAATCCTAAAACTCTTGCGTGATATTCAGAAAAAGGCGGAGGATATAGAAAGGCGAAAACCATGCTCCAGAAAAATTCGGAATACATGGTCCAAAGACCCAACATATCCGCTACCACTTAATGCAGCTCCCAAAGAACTACAGCCGGAGGACATAATTCGAATCGTGAAAGAGAAAATCCATGAATTACCCTGATCGAATCGGATTGGAGGATCTACAAAAGTTAGCAGAATCATTTGCTAACCTAAATATGATGAGAATAAGGCTTGTATTAATGGAAAACTAAAAGAGTACAAAACATCCAAGAAAGCGCAAAAGAGAGCAAACAAAAGATCGAGCCTCATTAAAACCTTCTAAGAAGAAGAGACCTTAGAAGGAAAAAGAGTACTCGTGAAAGACTCACATTCGGTTCAGGAGCGGGAAGAGACAACTTCAGGAGTTCCGGCCTAACCATCACCCCTAAGAAGCTCGGCTCAAGAAAACCGGAAGAAGAAGAACCAAGAAAGAAAACAGGAGACCAACAACAAAAGAAAACAACCCAACCAAAGCCTAAGGGAACCAACGAACCTGCTTATATAACCATACGGATATGACTATGCGTCGACATATCCCTTGCAACCGCAATCCTAATCTCCTCAATCGCAAAAGGCCACCAGCCTTCCTGCCGATCATCATTGGCCATAATATCTGCCGGTTGATTACCCTCACGGTAAATATACGAGACCATCAAAGAAAAATCCCGAAGCAGGCGAAGAGTATGCTGCCAAAACGCCCTAAATCTCCAAGGAACATCACTCGAGCGAGAGTACAAAAGGTGAACCACATACATAGAGTCAGCCTCAACCCACAGATGCCGCCAGCCTCGGGTATGAGCAATGTGAATAGCATAGATCACAGCCAACAATTCCGCCTCGAAAGCAAAGCCGTTGCCGCCTTTAAAATGAAAACAACCTCGGACATGAGACCACTTGTCTCGAAAAACCCCACCCGCAGCAATAACTCCAGGAGCTCCCGCCGCCGAGCCATTTTTGCTAACCTAAATATGGCAGATCTAAAGATGAACCAATGAGGCAAGATGCCCAAAGCAGATCACTCACAAGAAGAATCGTCTAGGAGAAGAGAGGCTCATGAAGAATCGAGCCATTATCAACGAACCAGAAGACGTCGGCCCAAGATGCATGACACTCCTGTAGGGAAGGCCACACTTGAACTAATCTACCCATACGGATTGATTCTCAACCTCGATGAAGCCAGCTTTAAAGATTGGGAAGTTCTCATCGATGACTGTGCTTCAGCAATGAAAGTCGTGATTGCCACGATAAAATATGATAGAAATGAATTTATCAAAATCTTCAAGGCAAGTTTTGCTGGAATGGCAAAACAATTCTGGGATAAGGCATCAACAGAGGCTAAGAATGAGTTGTTCACCAAAGAATCAGCTCTGAAAATCCTTGAAAATGCCACCCACCATATTAAAATCCATTTTCTTGGAATGGGTTTCTTCGAAGCATCAGGAGAAGAGAAAAGCAAAAAATATCGACGAGCACTTTACAATCTAAGATTGGTGGTGCTAGAGCCAAAAGCTCTTGATTAATTCTTGCGCCTATATGCCTTATATGTCCATATGGGGTTAGTTGATGATCAGACAGCTAGAGACCTCTTTTTCACAAAGTTTCCAAGTCCATGGAGGGAAATGTTCATCAACGAGTATGTATCACCAGGCGAATATCCACCTGATAGTGCATCAAGAAGGATGTCATATGTTCACAAGAAGTTATTCGAATGGTGCCAGAAGGCGGCGGACCAGAGAAATCTCAAGAAATTGAGAAGGCTCAATAAAGAATCTCCATTGATGTGCAACAATCTTGACCTTCCAACAGAGATTGGAGTTGAGTTGCTGTATCAACAGAGGAGAAAAAAGAAATAGGTATCAACCCTATGAAAGAAAAACCTAGAACAAGGTAAAGTTCTTGGAAGCCAAGAACTTTGTGGACTAGACAAAAGGCACGCTCCTACAAATCAGGCCAACGGAGCGAACTATCAAGGAGCCGATTCTCTTCTCAAAAGAGAACTCCGGCAAGAAAAACTTTCAGGCGAACCCAAGCCAAAACAAATGAAAGTTTTAAAGATTGCAACTACTAGACGTGCGGTGCAAAAGGGCATATTTCTACCAATTGCCCTAACAATGAGAGAATAGGGATACGGAAATTCAATTCCACACCGGATATCGAAGACGCCCTCTACAACCAAGAATTGATACTCGTGTATCAGTTCGAGGATATATCCTCTGATGAGAGTATATACGAGCAGGAAGAGGTCTTTAGTTCTGGATATTCGGACATGATGGATGGATCATCCGGAGACGAGTCAGACTAAAGAAGACGAGGGTGTTATCCACTTTCAGAAGGACGATCAGGATGGATAAACCAGCCATTCTCTGATCCCGCAGCAAAAGGTGGTGGAAAAACTCGTGGATAAAATCAAGAACAAATCCATGGATATACAAACATTCTAAGGGTTTTCAAGAGGAAGATTGGATCAAGTTCTACAAAGCTTGAGTCCATTCAAAAGGAAGCATCATGTCTTCTTCGGTACAACTAGTCGAGAGTTGTCGCTTCCAATATAATTGACGAACAACCAAGTAGAGATCCAATTAATTCCAGTCGAAGATGTGCGAAGGGATCTCTTAAAAATAAAGCCAAAAGTTGCCAAAGCGATGAAATGGATTCATATTGGAGCAATCCAGCTGGTGATCAAGTCATCCCTTTCACCAGGGGTGGATACACCAATTGACATTGCAATTTGTGACAAGAAGATTACAAATTCAAGAGATGCAGTGCTGGGAGCTTTCTTAGGAAATCTTTACGCCAAGCAGATTAAAACCGAATTGTACCCACAGATCACTTATAATCTTCAAGATTCAGCTTTCAGCCGAGCTCTGACACTCTATCAGGACTACAAGATGAAGGATCTATTAATGGGAGGAAATAGGCCATACTGGATTACATATCAAGTATCATATGCCCTATAAAATTTTCACCACACAAATTTATTTCTGGGGAAAATTTTTATTGAAATCCCAGATATATTTAAGGAGGTGGCCAAGGCAATTAGCCCTGACTGAGTCGAAATCCCACAAATAAGGAAAATTGACATCCAAATCGGAGACAAGCAGGTGTTGAAACGTGATCAAAGTCTCATATTGGGAGCACCAAGGTTATCATTCCAAGGAGAAAGGCTAATCTTAAGGCCTTTAGAAAGAAGTTTCTCTCATTCCTACGAGAGAAAGGCGATCCAGGAATCACCAGCTCAAAGCATAACAGTGAAACTCAAATGCCTCGAAGGATGGAGAAGTGTTTCCACAAAGTTTGATACAACCGAAAGGAAAAATCAGTTTTCTTGCAACACGTTGTACTATTTGGCGAATTCAGAAAGCAATCGATACATCGGATTTCTGGAGATTGGAGGCTTTGAGATCCAGATCGAGGGTAAAGCCGGACAAGAATCTGACGTCCTGATCTTAGGACGAATTTTTCTTGACAATTATCAACCATGGTCAACGAAAGCAAGTGGGATGAAAACCACAATCGGCGAGAAGAGGTTGCTGATCAAATGACAAGTCCATTCTCGATCTACATCTCTGTGGGGATGTTATATGAAAGGTTCAAGGCAGAATATTTTGCTGCTTATATTGATTCAGGAGCATGAATATGCACAACAAAAAGATGAGTCTTTCCAACAGAAGTTGAAGAAGAGCTGCCTCGAATTGCAGGACAAGATTTCTCAAAAAAGATTTTACTCTTATCAAAAGGAGTAAAACAGACGGAGATTCTGATCGGCGGAGCAGGCTAAACACCTTGGTACAAGGTCAAAACTCCACCAATCTATTTCCATGATACGAGAGCGGATATATTGTTCGGGAACAACTTTCTGTAGACCTTCAAGAGGTACACTAAGGACAATGAAGCTAGAAGACTAGTGTTCACAACCAATTGTGATCACAAAATTATTGTGCAAAGGCTCGAAAGGCTTTTAATCGCTCGATTCCAGTCAACTTTCACAGCAAGCGTGGTGATGATGGCAGACTCCGGCGACCACAAATGAAGGATCAACGGAGGTTCAGAGATGTTTTGCTGAAATGCAGAGCTGAGGGATTTCCAGATCTTTCCGAGGAAGAAACTTAAATCCTCAAAGTTTCCTTGATATCCCCCAAAGATATTAAGGAAGAAGAACAGATGCCCATAGCCGACGTCAATAGGAGAATCCAAAAATGTTATCACGAGGATCCTTTGGCATGGTGGGACAAGAACCAGCTCAAAGCTACCTTAAAAGTTAAAATTGGAAAGGAGCATGAGTTCGTGAGGTTCAGACCTATCCTGATGAATACTCAAGATCAGCAGGATATGAGGAGCATAATCAAGGAACACCTTGATTTAAAGTTGATCGAACCAAGGAATTCACCTTACAGCAGTCCTGGATTTTTGGTAAGAAATCATGGGGAGATCAAAAGAGAAAAATCGAGATTAGTCATTAATTACAAAGAAATTAATGACATTCTTGAGTTCGATGGATATTTCATCCAGAGCAGAGAACACTACTGCATCAGAAGTGCAAAGGTATTCTCAAAGTTTGATTGCAAATTAGGGTTTTACCAAATTCGTATGGAGGAGGGGAGTAAGAAGTTCACAACCTTCTCAACTCCACAAGGACATTATGTCTGGAATGTTATGCCAATGGGGCTAGCCAATGCGCCCCAGATATTCCAAAGGAAGTTGAATAATCTTTTTAAATATTATTCTTCATTCATATTTGTTTATATTGATGATATTCTTATTGCATCAAAGAACATTCATAAACATGTCAGGCATCTGGAGATCTTTGCGGATGTTTGTCAACAAGAAGGATTGGTGCTATCTGAAAAGAAGGCAATCGTGGCAACCCAGAAAATGGAGTTTCTAGGAATTGAGATCGATGAGATCGGGATAATTCTACAAGACCATATTGTTGAAAAGGTCCAGAAATTCCCAGAAGATCTCAAGGAGAAGAAACGGCTTCAAAGCTTTCTTGGAGTTGTCAACTTTGCAGGGATGTTCATTAAGAACCTTGCAGAACACAGGAAAATCTTTAGTCCTTTACTAAAGAAAAATGTTCCATTCATATGGAAGGAGAAACATCATGAGGGTATTAAGAAGCTGAAAGAGATTTGCAAGAATCTCCCAAAACTTTTAATACCCCAAGATGAGGACGATCTAGTTCTTTACACGGATGCGAGTGATTTTTGGTGGGCAGCCGTGCTCACTAAAATCACCCCATGGAGAGGAACCGTGCAGATACTGTAGTGGCCTCTTCTCCGACAGTGAAGCCGTACAGTGCCACATCAACGAGAAAGAATTTTATGCAGTTAGAAAGGCTTTTAAAAAATGGCTGTTATTCTTACTTGCAAAGAAATTCACTTTGAAAGTTGATAACACTAATGTTAGGGCTTTCTTAACTAAGAAAATAGAATCTAAACCTGAAAAGGCTAGATTGTTAAGATGGCAAGCTGAGTGCCAATATTATGATTTTGATATTGTCATTCTGAAATTTGATGATAATGTTCTTGCAGATTTCTTAACAAGGGATGGAGCCAACTGAAGTTGACGCCACTATCAAGTACCAGAAGGAGCTCTCTAATAATATGGAGTTGCTACTTTAGGAATGGCATGAGTGTTTACTTCATGTCAAACAAGCTGGTCGGATACAAACAGCTGATGAGGCCAAGGTGTCCAACCGAATACAAGTATGTTTCAAGGTGATGACAAATTTTCATGTAGCAATCCACAAGCCGTTCCTGCGCGGGATCAGGGCTCCCCTGATCGAAGCAAGCTTTGCCGTACCGACGAGATTACCGGTAGCAGGGGATTCAAGTACCCCTAGCACAAGTTCTGAGGCTAAGGAGTCAAAACCGGATCCTCAAGAAAAAGAGGTTGCTAAAGCTTCACCGCCCGAACCAACATGTCAACCCTCCACCTCTGGGAAAAAAGATGGAGAGATCAATCTTAGGCCACTGACAAGCAAATCTAAGATTGATACTAACATTATTGAAATATCTCCTATTTGGCAGATATATCAGTCCAGATAGGAGAAACTCAATACCATGAGAGACATTAATCCATGATACAGTCGGGTTGATGGTGGAGAAAAATATCCTCGTATTTGGATGACCATCGGAGCCAATCCTCAGGAGGTCAAAGAGTGGTATGAATTTGGGGCGCTGACCTCTGTTTATACTATATCGCCAGCCTTCAGCGAAATCAAGGGTTTACCAAGGTGGATCCAAGAGACCGTTTATGATGCCTGGTCAAACAACCCGTGTCTTAATAGGGGAGACGTTCTGGAACTGTATTTTCTTAGCGCAACACCAGAAACCAGCAGGAAAGGATAACCACGAAGCTTTTCATTTCATTAAGCTTCGGAGACCCGACACGGAGGCTTTAAACCGGATCAAGGCACCCAATCATCAAGTCTCTATTGTCGCTACTTTCCCGGAGGATTAGATCTCCACAAAGGCGTGCATGGGGACTATGGGTCTGTCTAACGAAAATGGACAAAGTCAAGTATAGGTTCAAGTTCTCTCATAATTCAGGACTTGGATCGTTCTTGTTAAACACCATGACAGGAACAACTACAAGCTTTGCCGAGAAGGCTTTTGAAGAGAAAAGACAAAACTCTGGCGCAACAAGATTGCGGGGAGTAAAGAGACTCATCGCAAGTTTTGCAATATGGCTCATCTGGGCCATTGGGTCAATCACATCTGCGCGGAGTGTCCCACGCAAAAGGAACCGAAGTTCGGAAAAGGTTTCCTCCCGAAGCCTAACAAGAAGAAATTCCGGTCCGACGAGTATGGGGAGCACAAGACTCCACGAGGACGAGTACCTCGGGCACCAAAAAAGTAAGATGCCCGACAAGAAAAAGGAGTCATGTGACTCAAGACAGGAAGACCACCCACTAAAAGAAAAACGACAAAAGTGGGTAGATGCAGACTGATTACCCACTAGCAAAGGTGGGTAATTCTACAGAAAAACCACTCAAGAGACAAGAATGGGTGGAAAAAAAAGTAGCGGGGCGCACCAACAATTATCACAAAGAATAAAAGGAAAGTTCAGCTCCATGTGAATGCACAGCTGGTGTCGGCAATCATGACTGACAAAAAAAAGTGGCAGTCACTATCCAAAGTTAGCTAGCCATGATGAGGAATCCAAAGACAGCTACCAAGTAACTATAGAGGGCCTCAGACCTCTACAAAAACCCAGGCTCTGGATAGAAGAGGGTATCCGAAAATTGACACCACCTTCACACAACACACTCTCTCTTTAGAAATTTATCCTTTGTATTTTTTTATTTTCAAAGTTTTCAGTGTTAGTTTTAGTTTCTTTTATTTTATGGATACAAGTAATTAGCTACTAATGAGTAGCTAAAATAAGTTTGTCTCCTCCCTTAGAGAGATTTTATGAAATAAATTAAATACTTTATAATTCCTCTTTAAACGCTTTACTCTTTGCTCAACTTTCCGGTTTAGTACAAATTTTCTTTCATTTTCCAACAAAATACTATACGTCGGAACTTAGTGAAGGAGGAAAGTTGCAACCATCCATTGCGAGCGCGTGGTTGGACAAAGCCTTGGAGGCAGTCGGTCTGTAAAACGCAACGAATACTGACTCCTGAAGAAGACCATTCGACTAAAGGTATGATGTTGGTTTATGTTTAGAACAATTTTGAATTGTTACGAAAGCATGTTGGGCCATATTATGTTGATTGCATGATTTTGTGTTTATAAAGAATGAAAAAAAGGTTCTTCTGACCAAATAAAAATTTATGTGTGGACCTTTTGTATAACAAACTTGTAAAGGGTTAATGTGTTATTACTTGAAAAATAGGATTTGGGAGTGGCCATGTGTCATAATCCCAACGATAGTGTGTAGGTGCACAATGTGCAGGATATACTCTAAACTCTGTCGTTAGGCATTCCGTTAAACTGTTCGATAGAAGAATTCTTGAAAGGACAAAAAAGGAATATATGACGTCACCTCTTGCGTGTGAATCCAGATTAAATTTCTAAACCGAACAAGCTCCCAATAAATACCAAAAGCCAACACAAAAATTATCCATATCAAATACTAACACACACCGCTTTCTAATTTAAAAAAAAAAAAAAAAAAAAAAAAAACAGACAAACAAAAAAATTCGAAGAAAATGAACTGCAAAATCTTACAATCGGGCCCGAAATCCGGCGTTTACGCAATCCCAAAGCCCAATCAATGGAGCGAAACCCGCATGCCCGAATCAATCTCCTTCGCGTCGCAGGTATCGAGCTCGAGAATCTCGATGAGGAGCCTGACCGGGCCGCGCTGGGCCCGAGGCACGGCCAGAATAGAGGCCGCAACTGCAGAGTCACTGTACGAAGTGCTGGGAATCGGAGAGAGCGTGAGTTCGGTTTCCGACATCAAAAAAGCGTATAAAGAGATGGCTAGAAAGTACCATCCGGACGTTTCGCCACCGGAGAGAGTGGACGAGAACACGAGGAGGTTTATAATGGTGAAAGAGGCTTACGAGACGCTCTCCAATCCGCAGAGGAGAGCTCTCTACGACAGGAATCTCGCCGGCGGCCATCACTACCAGGTACATCTCTCTATTCCATTCTTCTGTAACAAATCCTATTATTAAAATGAAAATATTTAATTATATATTTTATTAATTACATCAAAGCGTGCGTTGGATATTGATGATGGTATGTTATTTGATAAATAGTGGATGTGGTCTGAATATTTTTCTGTTTTCTTATTTGTCACAGAAAATAGAAGAAAATGATGAGTGGAAGATGAGGTGGCAGTCTCAGCTTGATGAGTTGAAGAGGAGAAGCAATAATATTTCGAGACGAGAGAGAGTGTCATGGGGTGCACGAATGCGTACTCAAATATGATCTTCTTATCTTTTTTTAGATGGATCGGATTATCAGATGTAAATATATGTTATATATCTCATATTCATAAATTATAACTCATAGTATTGGGTTATGTTTATTGGCGTAATAAGATGACGACATTATTTTTGGAATTGGGAGTTGGTAGAGGCCTGAGTTTTTGTATAAATTATATTCCAACTTTAATAATAATATTTAATATATTGTAAACACAGAAATGATCCAATTTTAATAATAATAATAATAATTAATTGTATTGAAAGTAAGATTAGGGCTCATCCTATATATAATATAAAAAAATTTAAAATGAAAAGGGATTAATTTTTGTGGATGTTTTAAAATAAATGATAAAAAAAGATTAGTTTTTGTGAACGGATGAAATATTAATTTAGATTTATAATTAATTAAAGTTTATTTTTCGCGACTCATAAATTATACTCCATGATATGAATATTTCATTTGCATTATTAAAATATTTCTAATTTCATATTTTCAGTGAAATATGAATCAAATAAAATTAACTTAAATGCATAAACATTTTAAGAATTTAATTAGAGATACACTTTCAATTTCACTCCTTCTTCATTAACTTAATTGCATAAAAATTTATAAGGATTTAGAGGTACCTTCAATTTCACTCATTCACAAATACGAGCAATAAATTACTATAATTGATAGTATAACGTTTAATAATTTAAGCTAATTTTTAACAGTAAACGTCCATTAACGTAATACTCCATTTTGGAGTATACTCTCATAGTTCGAGTAGGTAAAGTACAATTTTAGTTGAACTTCACTAATTATACGAATGCATCCTTAGGATTCGCCGCCACCGTCGCGTCCTTTCCAGGTTGACCGAGAGAGCAGCCTGAGATTCCAGTCATCGTGCCGCCGCAGCCACGCCTCCGAGCAGCAGCAGATTTCTCCTGCTGAGACCTGGACCTGGACGGAGCCGCAAGAGAAGATTCACCGCGCCGTTCGCCGACCGCTTCTCGCTCGGAGCCACCACCACATCCTTCTGTCGGCAGCAGCTAAGATGTGATGGAAGAACGCCGTCTGCAGCCTCCAGATCTTGGCGCTGCAGATCCAGATCTGCCCGATCTGCCCGATCCAGATCTTGGCGCTCCCGATCAAGATCGAAGGAGATCTGCCCGATCCAGATCTTCACTCGCCACACCGCAGCAGCTCTCCAGCCGCACAGTTGCCGCCGGCTGTCAATCGAGTCCGCCGGTGATGGACTTGAGTTCGCCGGCTTTCAATCGTGAAAAGGGGGGCCTCAACCTTCCCCCGGTATCATCTAACTTTGACGGGTTTCGATCGAAATCCCCTGTTATGTATCGGCAACCGCCCCTCTCTTCCGGCGCAGTGGCAGTGGCTGCTGGGCAGCAATCGACGCCTCATGCTGATACAGAAAAGCCTTATGGAGGATTAAATGACTCAGAACAGGTTATCCCGTCGTCCAGCGAACCTATCTCTTATGCCGCGAAAGTTCGGCCTACCATGATCAAGAAGCCGGATTTTCCTGCTTATGGTCTTCGTACCCTTCATTCGAGACGTGAGGGGGAGGTCGTTACTCTATCGATCCCGAAATCAGAGTATCAACAACGTCTTGATGAATTCCAGTTTGCTTTGATCGGGAGGATGATCCTTCGCAAAGGCGACAAGCCGCGTACGTTCGCGGATATTACGCTAGAGTTGCAGCGTATCTGGCAGTGCTCGGATTGCCAATTCATTCCTATGGCTAAGGGTTTCTTTACTATCAAATTCAAGACGCTGGAAGCAAAAAAGAAGGCAAAAGGAAATGCGGTCCTCCAGCTTTCAACGGGTCACATACGTCTTCGAGAATGGTGCCGATACTTTGATCCTTATAAAGAAACCTCATCTCTTGCGCAAGTGTGGGTAAGGGTGTATTATCTCCCGGTGGAATTATGGACTCCAGTTATCATTGCTAATATTGGTCGAGCCCTAGGACATCCGTTGCGTATTGACAACGTTTCTGCTAATGGCCAAGTGGGGCACTTCGCCAGGGTCCTTGTGGAAATCAATATGGCGCTGCCCCTTCTCAATTCAATGTACATCGATGATGGTAATAATTCTTTCTACATTGAATTTGGTTTCGAATCTTTGCCGTTGTTCTGTTCTCGTTGTAAAATCACTGGTCATTCCACGGACAAATGCCGAAGAGCTGCGAAAGCAAAAGGCAAGCAGAAGAATGAGGAAGCGGCTGATCAAGTTGAGGAGAATCATAAAGGAGATGCTAAGGTGGATCCCAAGCCTGCTTGGCAACCTAAGGAACAGGTTTATTACCCTAATGTCAAGGATAGTGATCTTCCGCCGATTGGATTGGAAAACCGTTACGGCGTGTTTCATAAAGATGATGAGAAGGTGGCCGAAACAGATAGTGACAGGGTGGACGAAAACTTTGTTGTTGAACCTCCCGATATGTCTCTAAATGAAATTGGGGAGGTTAGTGCAGAGCGTCTGAATGCGGATGGGGCTGATGATTTTCAGGAGGATCATTGCATCACTAAGCGACATGATTTGTCGGCTGGTAAGGGAGCTACGACTTTCATAGGAGATGAAGACTTCGGGAGTAGCAAAGGTCAGCATGGGGAAGAGGTTGTTACTTCTCCAAATATGCAGTCGGAGGATATTGATGAGTTACAGGTTCAGAAAGCAGCTGCCATGAATACACAACGGGATAAGGACCCTACTCCTGATTTGAATGATAGGACGGAGTCTCAGGGGATCATTCCGGATCAAGAGGATATTGCTAATCGTATTAGCAGGCTCGAGGCGCAGGTTAGTCAAGGGATGGAATTGCTCGTTGAGCAAGTTCCACCTAAGCGTGGACCGGGTCGTCCTAAAAAGGGTATGGAACGTTCGCGCGTGCCACTGAATCCGAATCCGGTTGATTACATAAAAAGTCGTTTAAGAAATGCGGAGGAACAGGGATATAAGCCGAGGGACTTTGTGATTGATCATAGCAACAATAGTGCTATGCATGCTATGAACAATATCGCGCACGGCCGTTGGTCGGATGAAATGGAGTTGGACGACTTTCATTCCAACAAGGATTTTCCTTATTGATTTTGTTGCCAAGTGTTGTCTTTTGACTTAAGCTGTTCTATGCGTTGATGTTTTTGTTTTACGAGCTCTTTTCGAGTCTCGGGCCCTAAGTTTGCTTTCTTGTGCCTTCAAGGGTTTTTTCTTTTTCCTTTTTATATAAAACTCTATTTAATAAAGTACAATTTTAGTTACTAGTAATTAATTTTTCTTTTTAAAAGAACAATACAGTAGGTTTCGAGTGATGACTTTTTCACCCAAAGGCCAGGGCTAAGGCCTTGAATGCTATCTAAAAAGTTGTTTTCATACAAGATATTAGATAGTCTACAATTTCCAGAAGCTGACTTTGTGTGCAATAATTAATTCGAATAATTTGGCGTGCTGAAAATAAAAACGTAGTTTAATTTATTTTTCCTTTTTCTGTGTGTGGTGGAACTGATTTGCTGATTAAAGATGGCATTTACATATTCATGGTTAGGATTAAGGAAGACGTATTCAAGAAAGTCGTGGGTATGTATATGGTTGAGACTTCAGAATCGTTGATATTTATTTCGTAAACTAAAGTGGTGGACAAAGTTAATCGCAGGTCTGCAATTTGTATTTGATTATATCAAATTTGTATTTGATTATATATACCTTTTTTCTGATTAAAAAAAAATATATATACTCAAGGTCCTTTGGTACATATGATAAGAGGATTATAACTTATAAGGGTTGGTTATCTTTGATTGTAAATTTATCATAAAAAAAAAGAATAAACAAAATTTCACTATTTAAATCATTCATTTTTTTTCCCACATTTCCTACATAACCCTTACTCATTTATCATTTACACTATAAAGGAGGGGAGGGTATCTTTGTAGTGTAAATGATTATACTTTATCGCCTTTATTACCTTTTTTTTCTTACTTTATCATTTTTATACTTTATTAATTACACACTTAAAACACAAATCTATAACTCCTTAATTCACGTGTCGAAACCAAACGCGTGGGACAGAGGGAGTATACGATTATAGGAGAATTGAGCTCTGATTCGTCACTCTTACGTACAATCTCTACCACAAAATCGTCAGAGTGTAACTGTGTAAGTGGACCAACCTTGACTTAATGGAACTGAACGTTTTCATGACTATTTTTTTCCCCCTTTTTACTAACCAAACCATACCTAGTAATCCAAGTATTAAAGGAATTATTTAAAAATGTCTAAAGAAATGTGAAACGATAAAGAAAATTACCATCCAAACCTACCAAAACCTCCCAAGAAAGAATTACAAATAATAATAATTAAAAAAAAGTTAAAAAGAATTGTGAAACAATAAAAGGGGAATCTAAATATCGACCCGACGACGGATTACATTGAGTAAAGATGCTGCATTGGGGTTATATGATAGCCTACATGATTTTTTCTGTTTTGATTTTTTTCATTTTTCATTTAAGTTTAATTGCATAAATTTAAATCACACAATTTACTTCAAATTTAAATTGCATTAATTTTGAAATCCTCAAAATTACATAAAACTTAATAAAATAAAATAAATCCTAAAAATAACTATTCCTGGTCTAGAGGTCCAAAACGTGCTCAAACAAGCTCCATCAAATCACGTTGAATCGAACGAAGCATTGTGTTGGGATTCCGCCATTTTTTGAAGAAAAAAAGAAGAAAATATTGAAAGAGAAATTTAGGGAATTTAAAGGAGTAGAATTGGTGTATGAATGAAAGTGTTGTAGGGATATATATAGATAGGGAAAAAAAAAGTAAATTTCGAACGGCTAAAATAGCTGTTAGCTATTAAGGGGAAAAAAAGGGAAATTGGCAAATAGCCGTTGAAATCGGCAAATTTCAAATTTTATTTTATTTTATTTTTAAAAAAAATTGGCGCGTGTAGAACACGCGTCCGACTTTGGAGAGAACGTAAGGCACCCATTCTATCGCGGGGCTCTCGAGTGATATATGGCTGCATCGTTCTACACGATGCCGCCTCTACTCGAGTAGACCGTATTTTGTAGAGCGATGCGGATGCTCTTACACAGCTATTAACTATGATAAGATTATGAATAAAAAGTCAAATGATAATGAAATTTGGGATTCCATTTCGGAATTATTTTCCAAGCAATAAATTCCACTACTATTTTCAACCAAGTTTACGCAATTCATTTATGCCGACGCATTTCGAGCGTACAAACTCGATAGATGATAGTTCCTCTCATTCATATTATCTAGGGTTAATAGTCTTTTATGTCCCAAATTTTTAGTATTTTTTATAAAATATTTTTAATTTTTTTTTAATTTTTTTTTGAACTTTTAATTTTTTCCATAAAATATCTCACTATATAAAATCCAATGATAAGAAAATGACTTATCTCGCCAAATGAAATATTTTGGGACCATCATTGTTGAAAACCATATTAGGAACTATCATTATTAAAAAATGCTGAAAGTTCGAAAAATTTTGTCATCTTCCTATCATCAGATTTTGTATAACGGGATATTTTATGGAAAAAATTAAAAGTTCGGAGTTTTTTAGAAGAAAATGAAATCTCATGATATTTTATGAAAAACGCTGAAAGTTTGGGACATAAAACACTATTAACCCAATTATTTATTGTTCTAGAATTTTGATTTATAGGGTATAAACACTTCTTAACAGGGGTGGGCTAAAATAAAAACAACTCTTAGAATATAAAATAAGAACCATTTTCAGCCGTTAGATTATCAAAATGTACAGTTGATTCATCACCTTATTGGATGAATTCATGGTCCCGAGTTCGAATCTCATAGGTAGCAAAAAATATAGGGGTGGGCTACCGTGAGAACACATCTTAAAATAAGAAATAAGAGTAATTTTCAATGTATAAATTTTATGTAGAACACGTATGAATTCGCTGTATAAAGGTATGAATTGTGAAAAATAAATTTTTGCTACGTTTGAGATTCGAATTCAGGACCATGAATTCATCCAATAGGATAATGAATCAACCGTAAATCTTGATGATATAAGGGCTAAAAATGATTCTTATTTTATATCTTAAGATACTTATTTTAGCCTTAAGATAAGAACGTAGAACTAATCTATACCATCCATTTAATAAAATGAACTGTTCTGATTTCTTTAAGATTTGACGTGGATTGAGGATTAGTTGTGGTGTAGTATTTAAAAAAAATATATATTAAGGGTAAATAAGTAAACACATTTTCTACATATTCGCCAATATTGAGGATTTATATTTTGAAATTTCTAGATTTACTCATCCAACAACTGCATACAAACAACTGTCTGCATAACCAAAAATGATTCTCAACATAATAGTTTTCATCGCGCTACTTTACAATCCAACTGCTCTTGGCAGAATTCCCAATTTTTTTTGTACACGCGCTTGTGTGTTTAAAAGATAATTGATATGCATTTTATCTTTTCAAATATGCACTTTCATAGATTTTAATTTGCATTGAGTTATCATCTTTCATATACTTCTATCTTTAAAAGATAATTGAATTGCATTCTATCTTTTCATGCATGCATTTCTATAAATTTTAATTTGCAATTTGGTATATATATGAACTTCTATATGAAATTTTATTGAACTGCATTTTATCTTTTTGTAAATGCACTTCTATTGATTTTAATTTGCATCGAACTTATAATTCTATTGTTGAAACTAAAAAATGAACTATAATTTATCTTTTCGTACATGCATCTCTATAGATTTTAATTTGCACCGAGTTATATATTTTCCCACGTCTACTTATATATTTGAAAAATAATTAAATTGCATTTTATCTTTTTTATGTATGCACTTCTATATATTTTAATTTGCATGGACTATTTTTGCATAAGAACAAACATATAAATTCAAAAGTAACAAAATTAATAATATAAATAAAGTAAACATATGTGTAGATTCTAGAATCCATGAAAATATAACCAAAAACGGTGAGATTAAAAAAAAGAATAATGCTGAATGCACATAATATGTGCGCACATAATTGGATTTTTTTGTCATTTTACACATTTTTATAAATTAAGGAAGTAATCAAATTTTAATTGAATTTGTAATTTACATATTTATCCTCTAGCGATAATTAAGGAAGGGACAACTCATTGAATCTTATATATATCTTTCCTTAATATTAAAATATTTTATTTCCTTAAATTGAAATAACTTATTATCTACGTTCTAATTTATACAAATATTAATTTTTTAGACATTAATATATCATGAATTTTTACATATTATATATATATATATATATATATATATATATATATATCATGAAGTCAAATCCTGCGAGAAGAATCAAATTACATTCCCATAAAACATAGTACAATATTTCATTTCTTTAATTAATATAAATCGGAATGCATAAATTATAAAGTGTGGTTAAATTATTATTTCATATTCATACTTAATAAATGTCAATAGAAATAAAAAGTTCACAATAAACTTAAAGATGAAAGATATAGGATATTAATTGGTAATCATGCATGTTACATTCTGAAATGTTAAGAATTTAATAAAAAATTATAAAATATATAAAGGAATGTTTATTTTGCTATAGATTAATTAGTGGTTATTATTGTAATATAATTTATAAAAGGCATCAAAAATGAAGTTCAGGTATGAACTTTTAGCAATTATGAATTTTCATATTATGTAACCCTATTCATTTTACATTATTATTATTATTATTATTATTATTATTATTATTATTATTATTATTATTATTATTATTATTGTTGTTGTTGTTGTTGTTGTTGTTGTTGTTGTTGTTGTTGTTGTTGTTGTTGTTGTTGCACTAACAATATTAAATAAAGAAATTTAAAAGTCGTGTCACAGGGAACTCGAACCCAAGACCTTTGGTATTGAGCAGTAACCATTCACCATTTGGCCAACATACACACACATTATTATAAGTTGTCACATTACAAGAGAATATTTGCGAATGTTTAAGATAAAAATATTTGGATCCATTTTTGTTGAATTGATTAATTGTTTATTTAAATTAATAAATACTTGAAATATTTATAAGTTAAGTTGCGTTAATTTAAATATTAGTATTTGATTTGAAATAATGTATAATTACAATATTATGAACTCAAATAGTATAATATTAAATTTAATGATTATCATATAATAATACTAATTAATTATATTATAATATAATATATTATTTGATTATTATTACATTAGAAAATAGAAATGAATTACTATAATTGAGAAAAAAATATCATAAGTTGACCATATTGCATTGATGGATTAAATAATAAAATTATATTATAATATAATATATTTTATGAATTAGTGAAATTAAAATAAAAAATATAAAGGAATGACTATAATTGTGAGAATAATGTGTCAATCGATTACGCAATGAAATCATAATATAGCCAAATAGGGTATTATAATATGGTGAATTGGTGAACTTGAAATAATAAAAATATAAATTAAAAATGAATGAATGACTATAATGGTGAAAATAATTTCATAGATAGATTTAAGAACTCGAATAATGTCATACGCTGACGCATCGATCAATTACTAAATTAAATTATACTATAAGACAATATATTACAATAAATTAGTGAACTTGAAATAAAAAAAAAAAAAATAGGAAGGGATAGCTAAAATATTTAGAATAATATCATACGTTAACTACTTTCTTTGATTATTTCATAAAACTATATGTTAATGAATAAATAAGAAGTAACAAATTAGTGAACATAAAATTTATTAAACATAAATGTATGATTATAGTTGTGGGAATAATGTCATACGTTGAGTGCATCAATCGATAACTCAATAAAAATATTTATAGGACAATATATATAAATTAGTTAACTCAAAATAATAAATTAATTTTTTTTTAAAATAAATATAATTATGAAATAATATCATACGTTGAGAACATCGATCAATTAATCAATAAAATTATACCATAATAAATTTAATGAACGCAAAATTAAAAATATAACATATGAAGGAATTACTATAGTTTTGAAAATAAATAAATAAAAATAACAAAAAGAAAAAACAAAACACAAATAAAAAAGGAGATGGAAAGGAAAAACAAAACAAAAAGTGTTACTCTTGTACTATAGTACACTAGTACGCCCATCCGTGCGATGCACGACGAACATAAAAATAACCGACATATTTAAATAAATAAGTATAAATATTAAATAAAATAAAAAATATAAATAAATGCAAATAATGTTTTAAAAATAAATGAAATAATTCATATAAATTACTCAATAAAATCTCGAATTTAAAAACATAAATTTTCAATGTTGTATAAAGTGTAATGATAATTATACTCATTAAATAATTTTAAATTTTTTGATAATTAAAATTATTATTATTATTATTATTATTATTATTATTATTATTATTATTATTATTATTATTATTATTATTATTATTATTATTATTATTATTATACGTCATAATAAATAAATAAATATTTCCGTACACAAACATAAATAAAAAGGTGTAAGAAAAGAGAAAATAAAATATATTAAAGTTTTCATAATTTATTCATTTTAAATTTATTTTTGATGATTTTTTATATCTTATTAAATAATTTGTCACAAACTTAAATTTAAGATGCATATTCTTCATTAATAAAATTTGATGATCTTTAGAAAATAATTAAATTATATAAAAAAATACTTATAAAAATAGTTTTAAAAAAATTAATGGGAGAAGAGAAAGAAAAAAAGAGAGAAAAATTGGAGGAAAAAAAAACTCTTCTTTTATATATATTATATAGATTATATAGTTTGTGCAATTAAATATTGGAAGAATATTGTGACATTTTTTAAAGGATATTTAAAAAAAATCGTACTATTATCTTATCCATGAATTTTTTTCTTTAAAACAAATATTAGTAGATAGGATAATGATTAATGAAAATATTTGTATTTTAAATAAAAAGAATTAATAAACCGTTCCATATCATTTCTAAAACAAAGTGGCTTCTTGATTAGTGGCCATATATATCAAGAATTTGTTTCCAAAATTGTTGAAGTTAATAAAAGAAAAAATATCTTTTGAAAATTTAGTCAATATAACTTAAGGGTAATTTAGTAATAATAATAATTTAAATTAGGTAATAAATTTTGGAGGGCATTATGTGCGCACATATTATGTGTGTTTAGCAGTACTCTAAAAAAAAAAAACTTAAGACTTTTGTTTTCCACATGCTTCCATAATTGATAGTATAAAAGAATCCCATAAAAATAGGATGTTTCAGTTAAGAAAAATAATAATTACACTAATACCCTTAATTAAATTGCTGCGAATTTTCTTAAGGTTAAAATTATTAGATTGATCTTATTCGTTCATCTCCAACAATATATGGCCAAGATCAGTTCTTAGTTTTCACGATAAAAGGAGTTTTTATTTGAACTCCTCCCTATATATAAGAGCGTTCCAATGAGATCCCTATATGTGGTGAGATCTTAGATATATTGATTTGTGGGGGTTGATTTTATGTATCTTATGGCTGATATTTATTTAGATGGCGAAATTTTTTACAAGTGTTCAAATCTTGGAAGGGGCGAAAATTTTATCAATTTTTTTAATATCATTATTCATCAGTATATATTGTCTTATTCATTGTACTTATAATCTCACGAAAAATAATATTCTCACTAGAGTGCATCCCTACGTGTATATTTATTATAAATGATGATATAGAATTGAATACCGAAATTATCCTCATGAATCCTCATCCAACTATGGATCATTTCTTCTCCATCGTCCTTATTCTGGAACTATATGATTATTAATGAAGATTAATTTTATAAATTTTTGCAAAATCTCAGAACGACAAATAATATAAATTGGAGGGACTATCAGTTAAAATTGAACTCTTGATCTTTTCAGTCATAAGTGGACATTAGCCCACATGTGACATGTTAGACAATCCAACAAATTAATCATTTCTCCCCTTTGAACTGATCATGTTTAACACCACGATAAAATCTAGACAGATTGATATTAATATGCATAATCAATGGTCCTACATAATTAGTGAAGGTTTTTCATATTTTAATTGTGGCAAGTGGCCGGATTCAAGGAATGTGTACTAATTTTGTCGAATCCAAATATCACAAAATAGTTGATAATATATTACTAGTGTTAATACGCAAAAATGCTCACTTCCTTAATTTTTTTTGTAAAAATGTCCTAAGTTATCATACAAAGCATTATATGCCCTAATTATGTGAAGTACCTATTTTACCATTTGATGTTAATGGGTTTGCTTATTTTTTGTGAAAATTTTACACATTTGACCGATTTGATAGCCACCAGTCATAAAAGTCAATGATTTGACAGCTATCAGTCAAGAATACATATGACCGGTGGGTAGCTAGATCATGTGTCCGTCCGGCCGAACACATGATCTGCCACCCAGATCATGTGTCCGCCCGGTGAAATATTGCCATCGCCCAAAATCAGGCCACCCTCGTCATCAAGCCACAATGGCCAGAAAAAAGGAAAAAGAACCAATGATCCCAAAGTCTAACACACCAGAATTCTATCCAAAAGATCATGGGAACAAAAAATAAGCGCAACAAAGCATTCCGAGTTTCGCATTAGCCATCGCCCAGAAATTACTGACCCCCTTATCACGCAAACAACGACACAACAAAAGACCCCACCTCCCAGCGCAGCCAGAAGCTGTAAAAAAAGAAACAACCAGCCTCACAGATGCTCCACCAAACTTCACACCGAAAAACACACCAAGGCTAAGTTGTTTCTAATGCACAAATAACATATTTAGTTAATATGGTAAAATTTTCGCTCCCTTCAGGATTCAAATCCAAATTTAAGTTGTTATTCATGTATTACAAGCGGTTTATTCGTACATTTATATTGGATTACTCGTAGATTTATACTGACTTGTTTGTTATTTTCCTTTTACACAATAAATTTGAATAAATTAATATCAGTCATATGATTTAATTACCTGACATTTCAGATTCATTCTTATTTCTCGCCACATTTTTTCATTTCAACTTAATCTTTTTTCTATTACTATAAGGTTAATTATTTATAAATTACCAAACTTTATATCAAATTTTTATGTTACATATTAACTTCAAAGTTTGATGTAATAGTTACTAAACTATTTCGATCCCTCTTGGGAACGAATTGGTGATTGGAGATATAAGGTGGAGTTTGGTGAATGGAGAGATAAGGTTGTTCTTGGAGTGGATGGGGAACTAACTACTAACATCTAACATGACTTTGACCGATCAAAAAAAAAAAAAAAAAAAAAATTACTAAACTATTGATTTTTTAATATGTTTTTTCTATCAATTAAGATTCAAATCAAATTTACTACTGACATAATTAGTTGAATAGTTGATGTTGTTT
Organism: Salvia miltiorrhiza; assembly: GCF_028751815.1. Taxonomy (NCBI): domain Eukaryota; kingdom Viridiplantae; phylum Streptophyta; class Magnoliopsida; order Lamiales; family Lamiaceae; genus Salvia; species Salvia miltiorrhiza. The sequence continues at coordinate 36,736,794 of NC_080387.1, forward strand.
TTACCAATCGATTGTCACACGAGATGACGAGAATAATTATGTCATATTAATTATTCGACTGGTTATGTTAATAGTAAATTTGATTGAAATCTTAATTGATAGTAAAATCATATTAAATCAATAGATCATTAATTATCAAACTAAACTTAGATATTTGTATGCAAAACAAAAATTTTATAAAAGTTCACTAGTTTATAATAGGTAAAATTGACATTTTTTTCAGAATAACATATTTTTATTTTCAATCGTGATTAATTCTATAAATATGTACATGTACCATACTTACCTCTCACATGATTTTTTTAAAGTTTTCTCTACAAAAACTACAATTTATAATACTAATATAATTCTACGGATTGCACTAAAATAACAAAAAGTTCCAAATCATTTATAAATAGACAAAACATACCCATCAATTTCCTTGGCTTCCCACTTGTGAGGTGGATTTAGTGATTGAAGGCTTTCTAGTTTTGCAAGTGGGCGAAGACAATTATTTAAAATTTTCTGTCTATTCAATTGATTTAGTGGTTGAAGGCTAGTTTTGCAAGTGGGCGAAGACAATTATTTAAAATTTTCTGTCTATTTAAATAATTCAAGGGTGTTATGAATTTGATAGAGACGTATCGAAGCCAAATTGGTCTCTATTGCCTTTGAAAAAAACACATGTTCCAAACGATAGTTGGTTCAGACCAGTACTGTTTGGCCTTTTATGTCTCTATTAATAGTGTAAATAGGGGTGTAATCGAACCGAATCGAATCGAATAGTAGTGTGCTCAAGTTTGATTTGTTTAGTATTGAATCGAATCCCGAACTTTACTTATCGAATACTTTGAGGCTCACGAGCCTATACGAACTTTCTAAATTTATATTTATATTCAAAATATTGATTATTTTATTTTAAAAATAAATTATTTTATTTAAAATAATAAATATATTAATTATTTTCTTATGACAAATAAAATTAATTAGAGATTTAATACAATTATTATTAATTTTAGTGGATAAATATAAGTTGTATATACTAATAATTTATATTTTTCAAGCTGAATCAATTAACGAACATGTTCACAAGCTAACGAACCGAATACTACTAAGCTCAAGTTTGATTTGTTTATTTATCGAGTTTTTCTAAATGAACTTGAACGAGCTTTTTTCGAGCCGAGCTCCGAATAATTCGCGAGCGGCTTGGTTTGTTTACACCCCTAAGTGTAAATGAGTTGTGAGTTGAGCCGACTTGTGAATGATATGAAATTTAATTTGCGTAAAGTATGTTGTTAGTAGGTCGTTATCAATTTTTTTTTCAAGGTAGGTCGTTATCAAATTCAAATTGTCAAAATCGGATTGCAACGCATGATATGAGCACAAGATTCACAAAATTCTTTTATCCACATTTTTTCGTGATATTATATTTTTAGGTAATCAAGACAATTTCTCAAATACACATAGGGAAGTTGTGTAAATTTAGGGTTATTCGAAAAAATAGTTCAAAATTTTGATCTTTGTGGGGATTTTTCGGTCTGAATTATAATTTTTAAATTTTATAAATATAATATTCCCTCCGTCCATGAAAGAACTTCCTAGGAGGGAGTGACATGAGTTTTAAGAAAAAATATTATTGTGTGTATTGAGAATGGATAAAAGGTAGTTGAGTGTATTGGGATTGGTGAAAAGATGTTATAATTAATATTGAGAGTTGTGAAAAGTGAAAGTGAAAATTAAGAGGATTATAAGTGGTGGGGTATAGTCCAAAAATAGGTAGAAAGTTCTTTTGTGGACGTCCCAAAAAGGAAAAGATAGGAAGCTCTTTCGTGGACGGATGGAGTATGTCCTTATTTTCATTGTCCAATTTATAATTCGAGTCAAAATTTTCGATCAAATGCTTGATCAGAAGTATAGATATATCATGTAACTCAGATGATCAGAACTTGGATGATCAAATGTCAGATGAGCATGCATTTAGATGTACAATCATCAATCAGATGATCAACTTTTGACAAAAAATTTTGACTTACATTGTAAACTGAACAACATATATGAGAAATTATTTGTAATAATATATTTAAATTAAAAAATTATTATAGGTCAAAGTTCATACTATTTTTAGGATATATAACTCATAAATTATTTTTCATTGAACATGAGAAATAAGTTGTCCCAATTGGGCTCGTTTGGTACGGACAATTAAGGTATATAATATGTTCATGTCACCCTAATATCTCGTTTGATAAGAAGTAATACGAAACACACAGTCTTTTGTAAATCAAAAGTTCGAAAATATTATACTGATTTGAGGGATTGTATACTACCTAAGGAGGTAGTATATTGTATACCTAATATAAGTTATAATTATAATTATTACTCTTATTAACTTTATATAATCTTAATACATTATACCAAACATTTTTTTATTATTTTGTCCCTAAGGGGACACCAAGCGATGCGACCTCCTTTGTGTGAACAGTGAGGTCCCGGGTTCAAACCCCACTGCTCCCCCTCCCCAACTCCCCCAAGTTAAAAAAAAATACATTATACCAAACAAGATATTGTATTTTAATATATTTTATTAAATATAATATTAATATAATATAATAAAAAAAATAATCAAATATTTCATATTTTATTTTATAGCACGTAGCAACGAGCCCTTAATGCGTAAAATCATGACGAGGGAAACTGCATAAGACAGAGTGACGAGCTAAATCTAGATATAAGTTGTGACAATACATAGTAGTAGCATTTTTGATAAAATAAATAAGTTAAGTATCAAAGCTCATAAAAAAATAAGTTTTGTAGCACATTTGACCTAAAGTACACAAGTACAAGTCAATAAAGTGAATGATAGTGACATATTAGTTATTTTTGATTTAAAAATAAGGAAAGTAAAACCAAAATCTGATTCTCTCTCTATTCACGTTCGCTCTCTATTCACGTTAAAATGAGGCGTTATTTTAAGTGAGAAATTTTGATTCCCATAAGCTGATATCTTGTGTATGATTTATGGGTGATTTTATGTGGGAATTAAAACCATATCACCCGGTTGTTGGGTGCATTTATACCAACTCAAAGTCATACACACTTGTTAAGGAAACAACCTTAAATTCTCGAACTTAATTGGTCCGTACACGGTTGCTGGTAGGTAGTTAATGAAGAATACCAACCAAATGTTCATTCATCACCCATTTGAACAAGAAAGAAGAAGAAAATCCTCTCGAAACACATACACGGTAGTACACGGTTTCTCCGAATTAAAAAAAAAAAATCATCTAAAGGCTTGTATTACATAAGGTATGTGAAATACATTTTTTTTTTAAATTTCGGCTATACACGGTTGGTGTTCTTGAGTACACGGTTGTACACGGTTTGAGTTTTAGTGATTTTTTGTTGTTTATTTCAATAATTATGTTATATATATGACTTATTACATGTTTTGGACTAAAAAAACGGCATAAAAAAACACTCTGTACGCAAATTACCTTATTTTTGAACCCTTAGTGTTCTGCTGTACACGGTTAGGGTTTCCGTGTACACGGTTGTACACGGTGGTCGAATTTGTTGTACACGGTTGGGTTGAATATGATTTTGATGTTATTTTTAGCATGTTTGTATATTCAGTTGATGTATTGGGGTACACGGTTTCCTGTTTGTGTATTTAAATGTTGTATTTTTGTCGTTTTGAAGCAGATGTCGTTTCAAGCAATCGTTATACGGCACAGTGGTCAGTGGAAATTAACCGAGTATGAAGGAGGCGATGAGGTTGTCGTGTACATGTCTAAGGAAGACCTTTGTCATGCGAAGTTGATGCAAGAGGTGCACAATCAATTAAACGAGGATGGTCGATCCACTTATATGCTTTTCTACACATCGACCACGGACGAAGGGCGAAGAATAAAAGTGGCTTTGAAGACTGATTCGGATTTGAACCGGCTGATTTCCGAGCATAAGAAATATCCCGTTGTTTACGTGATCGAGAAGGGCAAACAATCTGCGGCTCCGGTTCCTCAGACTCAAGAGCGGGTATATTATGAGGGACAGCGGTCTACTGTGTTTCCTATCGAGACGGACGTTGGAAGAAGTATCCCTACACACGATGATAGTAGGGACGATTCATCGTCGCAGGAGGAGGAAGACGAGTCCGAGTCTTCGGATGAGGAAGAAGAGGCGACACGACGCATAGAGATATTGGATTCAGTGTCGACTGAACAGGAAGCGTGGAGACAGACAGGGCCTCAGAATTTCACATCGGATGATCATCCCGATGTCGAGCCTCGTGTTGGAGTTCAGCAGCTTGAGGCACGTGACTGGGGGATTCCAGTCCTCGATTTTGATGATGCGCCGACATTAGGTTGGGAGGATTGTAACGTATTGGAGAGCGGGATATTATCAGTGGGGGCTCTATTCCGGTCGAAGGATGATTTGGCAATCGTTGTTGGCCTATACCATATGGAGAATCACGTGGAGTACGCCGTGCATCGTTCCAGTACGACCCGTTTGTGGTTTGTTTGCAAGCATGGCAACGGTTGTCCGTTCATGCTGCGAGCCGTTCAGAGTGCATCGATCTGGAGAGTGATCAAGGTGGTGATGGATCATACCTGCCACACGGATTTGAATCGCACTGCCCCGAGACAGATTCCGGCGAGGGTTGTTGGAAGATATTTTGCACGGAAATTGGTAGGCGAGGGGGTCGTTTTGAAGCCGAAGGAGATGATTTCAGAGATGCAGTGCTTATTCGGTATTGAGATCAATTACAGCTTCGCTCTCCGTGCAAGAAACATCGCGATTGAGATGACGTATGGTGATTTTGGGAACTCGTATCAGATGCTTCCATCGTATTTGTATATGCTGAGAATGAGTAATCCCGGCACATTATACGACCTTGAGATGAAGGACGATGGCAAGTTTCATCATATGTTTGTTGCACTTGGACAGAGCGTGGCTGCCTTTGAGAAGGGTTACTTGAGGCCGGTCATCGTCGTAGACGGGACCCATCTGAAGGGAAGGAACGGCGGCATTTTGTTCGTCGCTGTTACAAAGGATGGGAACGAAGCAATATTTCCTCTCGCAGTTGGGCTTGGTCCTATCGAGAACGACGAGTCTTGGACTTGGTTCTTCCACCGACTGCGGACTTGCTTTGGTCAGCCGGATGATCTCTTGATTGTGTCTGATCAGCACAAGAGCATCAGAAATGCTGTGGAGTGTGTCTACCCGAACGTCCCTCACGGGTTGTGCTATTACCATATCCAGAAGAATCTCGCGCATTATGGGCAGCATGTAGCTGCAGTCTTCAAAGCAGCGGCATATTCCTATCGATCAGACGACTTTCAAAGGAATTTTTCTGCGCTTCAATTACTGAAAGTCAACGCGCACACACGCCTCGACACTATTGGTGTGGAGAGATGGGCCAGGTCCAAGTGCCCTGTACGACGCACGAGCTTCATGACGTCGAATGCTGCCGAGACGATGAACAGTAGACTTTTGTGGGCACGACGACTCCCGGTTGCTTCATTGATCGAGACCTATCGAGCCATTATGGAGAAATGATTCGATAGGCGACGCATCTCGGCTGCATCGAGGTCACATGAGTTGACTGAGGTAGTAGAGGGAAAGTTGCATGTGGCTGTCGAAGCGGGTCGGCAATTGGCGTCATGCTTTCTACATTGTCGATCTCGAGAATCGACGCACATGTTTAGTGTTGAGGATGATCATGCATTCTACATTGTCGATCTCGAGAATCGGACTTGTAGTTGTGCTCAGTTCGACCTGGATGACATTCCGTGTCGTCATGCTTGTGCCGCTATTAGGTATCTCATTTATTACAAATTTTGCATATTGAAGTAATTTTTTGTAAATTTATCTTTTTATCTTTGCATTTTATTAGGCGTGCAGGACTGCAAGTCACGGATTTTGTTGGAGGATATTTCAAACAATCCGTGCTGTTGGCCACATATATGGAGCGTATTGTTCCCGTTCCACATCCTACGTATTGGAATGTGCCCGATGAGATATCAGCCTATGTTGTGAAACCCCCGGATATCACGGTCCATGCGGGACGACCGAAGTTGAGTAGGGCTCGTTCAGCAGTTGAGGGTCCTCCTAATTCGGCTCCTCCTACTTCGGGTACTCCTAATTCTCGACCTCAAGTATGCTCACGTTGCAAGGGTGGAGGTCACAATGCCCGGAGATGCAAAGCGCAAGTGGGACCATTGGACTTGAACGTGCCAGTGGAGGGTGTCGAGCAACCACCCGATGCACGAAGGCGACAAAAGAAGAAATGCGGAATTTGTAGGAGTGGAACACACACTAGGAATGCATGTCCTCAAAATGTTGGGTTGTGAGTGATTCTGGATACAGAGTCAGATTTGGTTTTGATTAAGTGGAACACACACTAGGAATGCATGTCCTCGATTTGATCTTGAAAATGAATTTGGTTGTTTGATTGTTGTTTGAACATTGAATTTGTTGTTGCTACATGTTGATTTGGCTTTAAAATTCAAAAAACAGGTGTTTTTGGGCTGAAAATCGGTGGCCTGCCCTCTGTACACGGTTAGACCCTAACCGTGTACACCTTGGGACCAACCGTGTACGCAACCGTGTAGCGATGAACACGCAGCCGTGCAGCCGTGTGCTGTACACGGTTTCGAGTTCTTCGAGAAACTGTACACGGTTGCGTACACGGTTTCGAGAAACTGTACACGGTTAGGGTCTAACCGTGTACAAAGTCCATTTAGCCCTTGTTCACCCCAAAAACACCAACAAGTCATAAAATCAACCGTATTTTAACAACCAACAACCATGCCAAACACAAAAACAGCAAACCACCAAACATAAGCACAAATCAAAAAACAAAACAACAGCAAATCAAGTGTATTTTAACAGACATTCGTTTTAAACACAAAAAAAATGTTCATCAACTGAAATGAATAGGGGGAGGATCCGTACACAACTCCCATATCCGAATAGCTATAATTTGTCGAAACTTTTGTATCTGTGCGGGTGTCCTCAGCTGCTCACGTGTTGGTGCGCCACAAATCAAACGATCCAGATAAGCACATGCAAACACACCACAACTTACACTATCTTCTTGGATGAATTGCTCTCTGGTTGGCATAATGACGACATTCATAGGCATATCTGGAGCGGCAACATACCTCACGGGATTGTGTGCATAATAACCCACAGTGTGCAGCAATTTAGACATCAGGCGAGTGATTGGCTTCATTGCATTTTGTCGACGCTTTCGTGTACCTTCCACATGTACCAGTGAGTCATACACTCTCCAAGGCCATGTATGGCCTGAATCAGTTCCATGAAACATGGCGATCAGCTTTTCGGGCACCACCCACTCCTCGTATCCGTGTCGATCCTGAATGTTGTCCCAATCTGGCTCATCCGGATGCAACGACCTGAACTCTCTGGAAAGGGTCTCCTACAATCACAGATTCACGATTAATTTATAGGTAGTTGTATATACATAAACAGAAATTATTCTGTCAAAAACTTACATAAAAATCCAGAAAAGCTATCGGCGTTCTCTCCCGTGTCACGCCTGCAACGAGCCTCGTCTCTCCCCGAGCTATCCACTGCTGATTTTGACGGAGCCGTCGGAGAGCCTTCAGATTCCAAAGGTCTAATATCTGCTTAAAAAGTTTAGAGTTTGAAACAATGCAAATCTTAAGAAACACAGTACAATCAAATTATTATACCTCCCCGTCCAACTCCTCGCGAGGATTCAGAATCTTGTGGAATAGATCCTGGGACATCACCCAACCCGTCTCGATCACTTGCACATAAGTACCCGGCGGCGATCTCATAAACGCCTTGAAGCCCCGCTTCTTCGCCTTCACCAGGGCCTTACCATACGGCAAGGCCGGGTCAATAACCAATTGAGGCCTCTCTCTAGCACCCGCCTCCTCCTCTGACGACGTCCAGGAAAAATTCAGATCATCACTTACATCCCCCGCCTTAGGCGCAGGGGTCTCTGGACTATGGTACCCAGCCGATGGCCCTGGGCGATCACTGTGACGTGAGGCGGATCGCCTCAAAGATGTCTGCCTCTCACCATGATGTGAGGCTGATCGCCTCATAGATGCCTCCCTCTCACTGTGACGTGAGGCAGATCGCCGCTGACTCGCAGGGGGTGGATCCTCTCCACGCTCTGAGCGTCTCTGACTGCCACGAGGCGGATCCATGTCTCCAACTGAGTGCCTATGGCTAACATGATGCGGATCCTCACGCTCTGATCGCCTAGGACTAGGAATGTGAGATGTAGACCGTCTGCGACTGGGTATCGGCTGGTTGTACTCCTCACTCCCATGTCTATGACGACTGGCATGGCTGGATGATGATCTATGCCTCCTCGAAGAAGAACGTCTCCCAAAGATGTCCTTCACAGCGGCTATGACCTTCTTCGTAATTTTGGCGACCAGTCCATGCTCAGAGTCGTCGTCTACAAGCTCGCGCCGTATCTCGCGCCGCATCTCTGGGACCACAGTCCGGATCTGCTCCTGTGTGATACGGGCAATCAGGTCATCATCGCGTCGCCTCCAATAATCCTCATCTCGGTCTGCCTGAGGCTCGCGATCATCAAACTCCTCTGACCTGCGCCGCTTCGACGGGCTGCCAGCCGGCTCCTCATACGTCTGCCTATGTCGCTCGACATGGACAGGGACAGGCTGCTTCTCACGAGCCCTCTCTGCTCGTGAGCTACTCCTCGGGACAGGGATAGGCTGCTTCTCACGAGTCCTCTCTGCTCGTGAGATACTCCTCTGCACAGGGGGAGGCCTAACAGGAGGAGGCGGCTCCGGTACAACTGGCTCTGTCAAGCCGGCATATTTCCCTCCAGGATGGTATCGTACAGAAAAAGGCTCTGGATGCCTCAGGGTCTGCAAATACCATGAATCATTCTCCTCCTCGACCGATTCGAGTGTCCGGAGACACTCGGCCTGCACAAAGATGAATCGATCATTTCTCATTATTCGTTAATCATAACATAATAAAAGGATTGAAACTGTAAAAAACAACAATAATTACCTCATGAGCATCAAAAAAGTGGGTGAAGTCAGAAGCCGACTTCCAAGTCGTCCAGTTCACCAATCGTGGCATCTGCAACCTCGTGTCACACATCCCACACGCGCGGCCCAACCTCGGAATGGCCTCGTACGACCAAATCTGTAATGCCCATATGGGCCCATAGAAGTGGTACGTCTTCCTATTACCGGTAATCTCGTTGGGATGCTTCTTCAACACACTCATCCCGTGACACAAAATCTGGAATGAGTAAGAGCCCCACGGGAAGTCCGACCATTTCTGATCTTCCTCTACCAGTGCCCACACCCAATCGTGCACGTGTTTATAATCCCGACAGAAGACGAGATCATACGCCACGAGAATATTGCCCACCCTCAAATAATCCTCGGCAATATTACCCATACTGCGGTTAACGAACCGCTTTCGCAGATCCTTCACTTCCATCTTCTTGCCTTTAAAAACTCGGTGCCATAGACTCTGCTTCCCAACACGGTGATCCACATTAGGATCAAAACGCTGCGGGGATGGCCCGAAACACAACCCCGTCACCAGACAATACTCCACTGCGCCGAATCGAATGTCGTGTCCACCAACGTGGAACCACTTCTCCCACGGACCGAATACTTCGTCATACAACTCCCGTGCAAGAAGATGGTGCAGTGCGGAATTCGCACTATCCTGCCTCTTCAACTGAAGTAAATGCCCAAACGGACCTTCCTTAAATTGTTCAAGACGCTGGTAGTGCGTCAGACAGGTCTCCACTTCCTTCAGTGTCGTGTCCTTTACATAGTGATTGATTCGTCCGGCATAACCTTGCATGCACGGACGTAACCAAACATGCCTCGGAGGCTGCAATTAATTCAAAAAGATGATCAGTATCAAAAAATATCAACCGTGTACAGATTCTAGACCAACCGTGTACAACCGTGTACGATTATAGACCAACCGTGTACAACCGTTTCAGATTATAGACCAACCGTGTACAACCGTGTACAACCGTGTACGAATGAACAAACCGTGTACGGTTGTACACAGTTTGTTCATACACGAAAAATACATATATACGTTGAAAATACATAATTAGGGCATATTAAATCAATTAATACTAATCGTGTAACATAAATACCTAATCGTGTACAACCGTGTACTGAAGAACCATACACGGTTGTACACGGTTGTTCAAATTACTTTCCAGAATCAAAATTTCGCAAATTACCAACATTATGCCATACATAAACACCTAATAATCAACTATTGTGCACAATTTAACAATACAAAACACATAAATTCAAATTTTAAGAAATATAGTTCACGGTTACTTACCGGATTCGGCGTCGGGTATTTTTCCCTCCTCGATGTACTCGGGCGATGGCCTCGTTCTACAGGCTGTTCTTCCTCTCTGGAGTAGTCGGATTCAGTTTCACTCATTGTTAATTGAGAAGATAGAATAATTCACCAAGTTGTTTTTGCTCTATTATGGAGTACACGGCTTTGGGGTTTCAACTTTCAAACCACACACGGTACACACACGGTACACACACGGTAGGTAGTTTGTAGAAAATAGTGAGAGGCGTGAAATTGGGTGAAATTTTGCTCTCAAATTGGGTGAAATTTGAGCTTGTACAAGAGAGGGAAATGGTGTGCACACACGGTTTCACTTGGAAATTTTCTTGAGCAAAAGAGTGAGAGGCGTGAAAATTCTGTGCATACACGGGAGGCTAGGGTTCGTGTAGGAAGAGAGAGAAAAAGACAATATAGGACAAAATTGATTTTGATAGAAGATTCGAAAATTGACTTACTTTTTCATTTGAAGTGTTGTGGCCGAGATTTTGTGGGGATGTGGACATTTTTAATAATTTTTTTTATTACATATTGAGAGAGAGAAGTGATATATGTGGGGACCATTAGATATTGAGAGAGAATGTGCTATAAAACTTATTTTTTTATGAGCCTTGACACTTAACTTATTTATTTTATAGAAAGTGCTACATAAAAATCTCACCCATATAAGTTTATGGGTGATTCTATTCATAGCCCATCTTTTACTCTCTATAGCCTCTTATTTAATAAATAAATAAAAAATATTAACAAATGTACTATTTTATCCTATAACCCTAAATTAGCTTCTTCTCCATAGCCCCAAAATCTGGAGAAGAAGAACACACACGCTTGTTCATATAAATTTCAAGAAGTAAAATAGATTAATTCCTTCTTACCTAATCATTTTCTTTTGAAGGAATTCTTGATAGTTGCAATGATTTTTACTATAATATTTTTTCAATGATTCATTTAATTTCTCTCTTCAGTTGGAAGCCCAAAAAATTCTACAGCAAGATGCATTAATTATATTTTTTCAATGATTCTTTTAATTTCTCTCTTCGCTTGTGCAATCCTCTGGAGTCTAGATTGTGATTTTATTTGAGAAAAAGATGAGAAAATCAAAAGGTTCCAGAGAAAAGTTTTGAAAGAAAAAGTAAATATTGTTCTTGTTATAATAACTTTGATGGTGAAGTTGCGAAAGCCTTGAAAGAGAATGAGCAAGAGTGAAGATTGGATGGCCGGAGATTGACGAGCGAAGTCTCGCAGCCGCAGACGGGTGAGCATTTGAATGAAATTTAGAAATGAATCGAAATCTTGATATCAAAATTGGTTGGGTAATTTGATCAAATATATGTTGCTGATGGACTAAATTGGAAAATTTTGATAATACAGAAGTTGTTGAATTCTATTATTGAGAATCAACATGTGAAATGCAAAAAATCATAGTCTTTATATGGATTATTGTTCTCTATTGTACGTGTATGATTCAAAGGAGGATTTGTCTTTATTTTCGGATGAAATCAATAGTCAAAGTTTAGAACATCATAAAAAAAAATACAGTCGAAAATAAGAAAAGAAGAACAACGATTATAGTTTTGATAATAAATATATAAGTGGGTTAAGAGTTGAAAATGAAAGAAATTTTTTGTCAAAATATTTTGGGTGCTAAAATAACGTCAACAAAGAAAAAATGAGGCTAAGGGGTAAATTAGTCCATATATAATATTTTTAATATTTTATAAAATAAGGGGTTATAAAGATTAAAATAAGGGCTATGAATAGCATCACCCTAAGTTTATTGGGCTCTAAAAAGGAATTCCTAATTGTAAGCCCGAAAGAAAACCATATGAGATATTAATTGGCAAATTCGTAAGGCTGTGTGAAAGGCCCAAGTTCGCCTCAAGATTTAAGAACAGATGGGCAGAAGTCCAAATATAAATAAATTTTAAAATTAAGAAAAACCATGTGTTAAAGTTTTTGCTAAATATTCCATTTGGCTAAGATTTCTACATCGAATTATTTATAGTGTAATTATAAGAGAGATGTTCAAATAAAACTTATTTTTATTGTAAAAATTAAGAATTAATCATATCCATTCATTTTTATTGATACACAGATATGATTAAAGCATTATTTTATGTAAAGTTTTTTTCGCAGATATAATAAATAAGGGCGAGTATGTAAATTTTATTTTTTTGATAAACGATTTCATACTAATATTAAGGGATTTATTATCTTCTTTATATTTGACAGTTTTTTGTTCTTTTATCATGATTTGACTTGGTTATTCTTCAATATCTAATCAATTTTTCTTTTTTGAATCCCATTTGTAACTAAAAATCCACGTTTTATGTGGGATTCTTTTCATAATATAAATATTTTTTACATATATGTGTAATAGCATATTTAATCATACTTTGAAAAAAGACTCATCTTCCTCTCTTTATTCGATGATGTTACTAGAGCTTTTTCATGAGGGTTAAATATCAAATTCCCCTGTCATTGGCGTCCTTATCGCCTATAGGACCCTATAGTCAGAATCAAAGATGTTTACTATCTCAATGTGGTAAAACTGAATCAAATACTCCCTCGCCCCGCCACTTAACGGTGCTTAACACCGTTAGAAAAATTATTATTTTTTTATTTTTAATTATGCTCTCTCCTTGAACCTCCGCCACTTTAACCTCCCCCTTCCACCCGCTCCGCCCCAGCGCCGCCGCGTAGTACCGCCCCTTGAACCTCAACACGTTGTTTTCAGCCACGTACACCAGCGCCCGTCGGCACCCCACCCTCCCGAAATTCGGATCCATACCTGGGTTCACCAATGGATCGTCCAGACCTGTGCTATTCGGGTAGGTGTAGAACCATAGCTTCCGCATCTATCTCCGCCCAAGTAAAATTGGTCGAAATTGGCGTAGGTCTTGAGCCATGGGTCGGTGTAGTGAGAGAAAGTCCACTACAGAGCGAGCCATACGTCTTGGTAGGCGGTGGGGAGATATTGCTTAGGGGCTAAGCGGTAATTGACGGAGATGGCGACAATCTAAGCTGTTGCGACGAGGGAGATGATGTGGTGGTGGTAGGTGGGGGAAAAAGCGGACTCGGTGAAGAAGCCGCTGCCGTGGAAGTAGATTAGGAGGGAGAGTTTGTGGGCGGCGATTTTGGGGAGGTAGAGCCTGACAGAGATATGAGAGAAATGGACGTCTTTGGAGCGGACGCCGGTGGTTGGATCGGTGGAGGACGGAACGAAATCTTGGCCGATGAATCTCTGGATTGTGTCGTTGTTGTAGACTATGATGAAGTGGTGGAGTTGATGTGAGTTGCTGCGGTGGGATTGGAGAGGCAGGGGTGGAAGCGTTGGTGATTGGAGGGTGGATTTTCCGGCGCCACCCGAAAGGGAATGGGAGGATTTTCCGGCGCCACTAGCGTCTCTAGGGTCGAGGAGACGCTGGTGTACATGGTCGGAAACGACGTGTTGAGGATCAGAGGGCGGAGCGGGTGGAAGGGGGAGGTCAAAGTGATGGAGGTTCAAGAAGAAAGCATAATTAAAAAGAAAAAAATCAAATGGTGTTAAGCACCGTTAAGTGGCGGGGGATATTTGGTTCAATTTTATCACATTGAAGTAGTTTTTTTTTTTTTTTTTATCAGGAAAGAGAATTATATTAATGAAAAGAAGTCAAGCTTCGGTACCAGAGGTACCTTTTGCTCGATCAAGAGGGACAACAAGAAAGAAAAGAAACAGACCAGAAAAATACAATGAACAAGCATCTCCTACCCCTCCTTCAAAACCACCCCAAAGCAAAAACACATCAGCAGCAATACACCCATACCAAAAAGAACAAGCAATTCCTACCCCTCCATCAGCACCACCCCAAAGCAAGTTCACTTCAGCGATTGTACACCCAAACTCCACCCCTATCAAACTTACACAAGCATCTTCGCTTCAGAAAACCATGCTCTAAAATCATTGATGTGTGTCGGCACATTGTATGCCATTTTCCACCCCCAAACTCTTGACTTGATTTCTGCCAACACTTTTTCCTGTTTCCACACTCCTTGATTGAATTTGCAATCATTCCTAGTTTTCCAGATGCACCAGACTGAACAAATCCAAATACAAAGCAGGAGGGCGGTGTCTTTTTTTTTTTCCGAGATTTGTGAAAGAGAACATGTGATCATGTGCTTTAGTATGGAGAGCGGACTGATTTCCAAGCCAAGATAATAATGCGTACCAGATATTAGAAGTTGTTGTGCAGGAAAAGAACAGATGTTCAGAGGATTCGATCTGCTCCTTGCAAAGAATACAATCGGCCTCTGCATTTTGGGTGATAACTTGTCTTCTAATGAGATTCTCACATGTTGCCATTCTTCCTTTGAGTAATCTCCATGCTGTAGTTTTTGTCTTGAAGGGAACTTGAGCTTTCCAGATTGAAGTGAACTCCGGAATGTCGTTGCGATTTCTGCCCGGTGTCATTGTTTGGCCAGTAGTTTTGTATGCCGATTTAACCGAGAAAAAACCTTTCGAATCTGCCTTCCACCTCCATCCGTCTCGTGTACCTGCTGTTAAGGGGAAATTATGGCACAAAGCAGTAAGATTTTGAAACTGATCAATCTCTCTACCTCTCAGTTCTCTATTCCACCCAAATTTCCACTTCCAACTCCCCTCTGCCCAGATGCCAAACTTATTAATGAGTCCGTCTTGATTATTATTGATCCTAAAGAGTCTTGGGAAAGCCTCCCTAAGACTCCTCTCCCCTGCCCAACAATGATGCCAAAAAAAGAAACCATCGCCTTCCCCGACCCGGACAGCTAAGTTTTCTCTCAACCACTTCCCCTTTACTCCCCGACTCAACTCAAGCACCCTCTTCCACCACCTTCCTCTTAGTTTTGAAACCACTTTCGTCCCAATCTAAATCCCCCCCGTGCTCTCTAATCACCCGAGTCCAAAGGGAGTCTCTTTCTGTTAAAAATCTCCAAATCCATTTAGCCATAAGGGCCTTATTAAATCTCTCCAAGTCCAAAATACCCAGCCCCCCTTGGTCCAGATCTCTAAAAAGTTCCTCCCACTTAACCCAATGAATTTTCTTTTCCTCAAGCCCTCCCCCCCACAAAAAATTACACAAAATTGTACGAATTTTGGACAGCACACACTTGTTCAAGAGAGAAAAAGACAGTTGGTATATCGGGATTGAAGAAAGAACCGACCGAAGAAGAGTGAGTCTCCCTGCAAAAGAGCATTTTCGGTTATGCCAAAGACCAATTCTCCTTCTAATTTTCTCCACCAAATAATTCCAATCCGCTGCCCGAGGAACACACGACCCAATCTTAATGCCAAGATATTTCAACGGTAATTTCCCCACTTGACACTCCAGAATTCTCGCCATCTCCTCTGTTTTGGCTTCCTCCATACCAATACCAACCAACGAACTCTTGTCAAAGTTAACCTTTAATCCCGAAATCAGTTCGAACAGTTTAAGAATGCTCCTGAAGCTCCACGCATTATCTCTTTTTTCGGTGGCCACAAACATTGTATCGTCGGCGTACTGTAGGTGAGAAATCTGTAATCCTCCTTTGCCGATTGAAATTGGCTCCAACAGACCTTTAGAAACTACCTTTTCCACAAGCAAATGAAGCCCTTCCGCCACAATAAGGAACAGGAAGGGTGAGAGTGGATCTCCTTGCCTAAGTCCTCTTTCTAATTGAAAATTGCCCGATGGACTACCATTGACTAACACGTTAGCCGAGGATGACTGAAGACATCCGGTGATCCATTTTCTCCATTTCGGGCTGAAATTCATTTGCTCTATCATGGTGTCCAAGAAGTCCCACTCCACGGAGTCGTAAGCTTTTGCAAAATCAATCTTGAACATGGAGATACCTTTCTTCCTTCTCTTTGCTTCCGCTATGATTTCGTTGAGTACAATAACCCCATCAAGGATGTAACGGCCTTCAACAAAGGCGCTTTGGCATTCCGAGATGATAGAATTCATAACTAACTTCATTCTAGAGGCAAGGGCTTTTGCTATAACCTTATAGAGGCAGTTAATGAGATAAATCGGCCTGAAATCTTTCAACTCTTCAGCACGTTCTTTCTTTGGAATCAAAGCAATGAAGGAAGGATTGCACCCTCTTGCCAATCTCCCATGATCAAAGAAATCTTTCAACACCTGTATCAAGTCTTCTTTAATGATCCCCCAACATTTCTTCATGAAGTTGAAGTTAAATCCATCGGGCCCTGGGCTTTTCCCCCCTTCACAACTCCAGACTGCATTTTTGATCTCCTCATCCGAAAAAAGAGAATCGAGCCGCTCTCTCAAGCTATCCGGGATTTTATTTTGCACAAAGTTATCCGGAAGCCGAATTTTGATTCTCGGTCTGCCTCTAAATTGTGTCTCAAAGTGATTTTTGATCTGGAATTTAACCTCTGATGGTTCCTCGATCCAGCTTCCATTCACCCAAATGCCGGAAATCTCATTCTTGAGCCTTCTTCCTCTGATCACCTTGTGAAAAAATCCGCTATTAACGTCCCCATCTAAGAGCCATCGAGTTCTTGCTTTTTGGGAAAGTAAACTATCTTTGTTCTTCAATTGCATGATCAGTTTGGCCACAGCTTCATTTCTCTTGAAAATGTCATCTTCCTGCAGCCCAAAAGTATCATCAATATTGTCCTATTTTTGTATTTCATCTCTCAAGGATTCAATATTCTCATCGATCACTCCGAACGTCGACTTGTTCCACTTTTTGAGGTCGTTCTTTAATCTCTTCATTTTTTCTTTAAAAACGAAGCAACTCCAGCCTCTAATGCCGCTTCTGTTCCACGACTCTCTTACTATTTCTTCAAAGTCTGGGTGGCTGGTCCACGCGTTGATAAAACGAAATGGTTTAGGGCCCCAGTCCACAACTTTTGTTTCCATCAGGATCGGGCAATGGTCTGAGATTATCCGTTGAAGACCTCTCGCTTTTGTCTGTGGCCAAACCTCCAACCATTTATCATTAACCAAGAAACGGTCCAGCTTCGACTTGCATTGCCCATTGGGTTGGTACCACGTAAAAGTCCTTCGTTGTAACCTGATTTCTACAAGATCATTTGCCCTTATGAAGTTATCGAAAGCCTGCATATCCCTAGTCGAGAATTGTAAACCCCTTCCAACTCTTTCGTTTCCAAATCTAATAGAGTTAAAACCCCCTGCTATACAGATAGGAGAAACTCTATTTTGACAGACCACCCCCCCGAGGTAATCCCATAAAGCTTCTCTGTCAATTAAATTTTGAGGAGCATATACGTTAATGAGACAACCATTGATGTTACCTGCAGCCCACCTACCATTCACGATTAATGCTCCCGGAATATCCCATTGACTGGAACTAGAGAAGATAGCAGGGTTCCACATTGAGAGAATTCCCCCTGGTCTTCCATCTGCTTGACGCCTCGCGAATCCAAAAGAATCAGTCCCCCAAATGCTTTTCAGATTGAACTCATTAAAATTCTCCATCTTTGTTTCCTGTAAAAAACAAAAATCAATCCTCTGTTTCTGTATTAACTCCCTAACCTCTCTCTTTTTGATCTTGCTCCCAAGCCCTTTAATGTTATAAGAAACCATCTTCATTGATTAAACGATTTCAATTGCTCCCTCTTCTTCTCTTTATCTTCCAATTCCAACAGATGTTTAGTGATCTCTGAGTCTTCGAGGTGGCTCTGCAGACCAATCTTTTTCCCAAATTCCCAAATCTTTCGACCTTCATCGAGACTAGTGTGTACTTCTTCTTCCCACGATTCCTCCGCTGGCTGAACTTCGCTGGCTCGTTCATGATTTCTCTCCTCTGAAACATCTTTATCAATCGTTGTTTCGGCATTCCCCAACTCCTGCAATCCTTGGATGTTTTGTAGTTTGGTGTTGTTCTTCTTGTTTTTAAGGTTCAGAAAGCGGTGGATCCCCAATCTGAGACTAGCCTCTTTACCTTTCCTCTTCTTTTGTGTGAATTTGGTTCCTCCCGAGCAGATGAGAGTGGGCCCTCCAGGAAGTTTCTCGTCTCCAATCTCAAGAATTGGGTTTTTTTGCTGAAAAAAAGTTGATCCCCTTTGTTTTTCGTGCCCCAGCCAATTTTCTTTACAAGTATTATCAATTGGGCTTTCCACTAGAAGACCACTTACTCTCTCGTCATGAAACTCCCGAACCTCCCTAGCTTCGTAAGGCCCAATCACAAGTGGGCCTGGGCCACCTCTCGAAGGGTCTGGGTCTGGGTTGCTCAACTCAATCTGTCCATTGACAATTTCCCCTAACTATTGAAGTAGTAAACAACTCTGACCCTAACTATAGGGTCCTATTGGCGATAGGGACGCCAACGACGTGGGAATTTGATACTTAATCCTTTTCATAATCATAAATACCATGAATTCAAAATTACTTTAATAACTTCATAATTTGGTGCAAATTAAAACCTATAAAATATACAAAAAGAAAAAAGTAAACGCTGAATTTTATTTTTAACATAAAGTTCTATACTTTTAATTTCAAATTTCGTCCATTATTCTGATTTTTTAGTTGCAACTTCCCATTTTTATCTTTTATTTTTGGGATGTGTATTTTTATTAGAGTGATGCTAAACAACTACATTGTGGCCACCCACAATTAATATAAATAGAAAATAATTTAATTTATGTAATTTATTTTTTAAAATAAAAATAAAATTTAGTTATTTTATTATATTCTCTACATTGTAGTTACTTTTTTGCTACTCCCTCCGTCCACGAAATGAGTACCCATTTGTGGACGGCACGGGTTTTAAGAAATGTATGGAGTATAGTGTGAATAGTTTAAGGGTCCCACTTTTTTGAGTGAATTAATTAAAGAGATGTGTGGGGTACACTTGTCAAAAAGGGAAATGGGTACTCATTTCGTGGACGGACGAAAAAGAAAATATGGGTACTCATTTCGTGGACGGAGGGAGTATTTTTTTTATAACTTTTTTTTTATTTTTATTAAAAAATAAATTAAAAATAAAAATTCGAAAAAAAAAATAGGACAACGTAGAGAATATAATAAAATAACTAAATCCAATTTTTATTAAAAAATAAATTAAATAAATCAAAAGAAGTGAGCCTATTGGAGTGAAACGGATGACGTATTATACTAATTTGTGGGTGACCACAACGTGGCTGCATAGATTTATTATTTTTATTATTGCATTTATTTTTCTTCATTTTATCCTTGTGTTTGGGTTTAATTTTAGCTCTCTATATTTTATAGTGAAAAAAAGGTTAAAAAGAAAATGAAACCGAGAATAAAAGCGTTGAATTCAAAATCGCAATCAAACTGAGTGAAAATAAAGAAGTACACAGAGATAAAATCTGGATTTTTCCCTCAATTTTTTGTAGCTTGACAATTGTACGCTGAGAGTACGTTGCTGACTGCTGAGAGTACGCTGCATCGCGCCCGCCCGTCTCCGCTGCCTCGCGCTCGCACGTCGCCGCCCCCTCGACGCTTTCTTCCTTCGCGCGGCCACCATCGCCCACCGGCGCTGCCCGCCTCTTCCCGTCTCCGGCAGAACTAAGGTAATTTCTCAGTTTACTTGAATTATTTAAGATGCAGAAATGAGTGAAGAATTATTTTAATTAAGAAATCGACTTATTGTTATATGTGAGAGAAATGGCTGTATTCCCTAGTGATTGAGTTGTAGCTTCCTCTTGATTCCCATTTTGTCACGTTATATATTGGTAGAGATTTATTTTTTTGCTTATTACTGCTGTATCAAACTCTGCCAAAGTTCCTTCAAACTCATAACACCCTGTTAATCTTACATCAAAGACAGAATTCTGTTTCAATTTTTTTTGTGAAATGCGGGACAAAATACCCTCTCGCGGGACGAAATACCCTCCATCTGGACCAAAAACCGCAAATTACAATTAAAAAAAATAGCTGACTGTGAGGGTACCCTCAACCGCAGCGGTACGCTGCTCCTGCAGCGGTACGGGGTAAGGGTACCGCAGCAGCAAGAGGGTCGGGTAGGGTGGGGATTCATAATTTTCCCGCGGGTAAACTGCGGGACCCAATTACAGCCCTACCAGTCAACTATCTCGAAGCGATTTTGAACGGAATCTTTAAAAACAGATCAATCCAGCTACAAAGCTATGGCTGCCAATTTCTGGACTTCATCTCACTAGTAAGTCTTCAAGCTGCGCCTTTTCCCCCACATTTTTTGTTCAATTAATTTGTCAAATTTCTTGCAAATTCTTGTTTATATTTGGTTGGGTTTGATTGTTGAATAATAGCAAGCAGCTTCTTGACCCGGAAGAGGTGGATGTGGTGCATCCACTGGATAAAGAAAGGGGCATAACTGTTGAAGATTGCAAGCTCATCAAATTCCATATTTCCAGCTGTAATGTTCTTCTTCTTAGGGTTACCGAGATGGATTTTGTGTGAAAATTCCTTTGAATGTGTGTGTGTTATGTGGCAGTTGGAAAATGATGCTTAAAGAAAAAGAATAACTTTCTTTTGCTTGAATGTATCTTCTTCTTAGGGTTATGGAAATGAGTTTTGTTGTGATGATCAAGAATAATGTGGAAAATCCTTTTGGGGTGTGTGTGTAAATGACGCTTAAAGAAAAATAACAATTTTCTTTTGCTTGAATGTATCTTCTTCTTAAGGTTATGGAGATGAGTTTTGTTGTGATGATCATGAATAGTGTGAAAAATCCTTTTGGCGTGTGTCTATAAATGATGCTTAAAGGTAAAGAACAATTTTCTTTTGCTTGAATGTATTTTACTCGGAGTAGCTGGTTTTTGAGAAATTTGTCAAAAACGTATTTTATCAAATTTTGTTATTTGTTTACTATCATATGCTGTGTTATTTTCGGCTCATAATGTTTTTTATGATGCTGTGTGTTATTACAATGTTGCTATGTTCTGCTCTAATAGCCAAATAGCCTTGGTGGATCAATCTACAATCTATCATATCGTAGTGACTGTTTGGCTTTCGTTTTTGTCCTCTCTTTATGACGACAGATATTGTGAAATTGGCACAGTATATCAAAGTGCGGCAGAGGTGAGTTTTTTTTTTCCTTAGATTTTATTTGTTTCCTTTTCACCACAGCTAATGCTGATCATTATATCATAGGCATTGAGCCCTTTTGGTACATCCCTTTTTTGCCTTCTATGGACATAGAATATATTTACTCATGTGAATGGAAAAACTAAAATTGTATAGCATAAGAAGTTTTGAACCTTCTGTCTTATGTTGATTGAGGTTTGCAGTTATTAACTGCTAGGTGAAATAGTCGGTTTTTCTATCTGGGGTGTCCGGAATTGAGAAAGCTTCATATGTAGGGCAAATGTTTATACCCTTAGCTCACTTATGCTCTCTTTCAATGGTTCAGTTATTATGGAGCTAATATGATTCTTGTTGGGGTTTAGAGTCAGATGAGACGAGATTCTTAGTTGCCTCAATGGTATCACTTTGTAAACAACTTGGTACTTTTACTCACTTTAGGCATCCCTTTAAGGCAAGCTACTATTTTGCTTAATAACTCGTGCAGCTAAAAATCAGTTGGTGGAGTGGTGTGAAGCCTTTGCGAAGTATATCTATTGAACTTCAACAAAATTGGAACTGGTCCACCCCTAGATACTGTCTCCTAGTATTGTAGGTGTTGTCTAGCAACATTCCTAATGCATTCCAGTGGCAGTAATATTCTTTTTGTAATAAAGGCTTGTAGTCACCATTTTGAAAAAATGAAGCACCCAAGTTCTTCGTAAAATTTGATTTGAAGTGCTTCTGCACGATCATATTACTGCATCTATTTTTCCGCTTCTACTCAATTTGATAGATCCGTCATGTTAATTAACTTCGCAGGGTGGTTGCTACAGCCATTACATACATGAGACGTGTCTATACCAGGTATGATATCTCTATTTTGTGATATTGGGTAGTAATCTTTTGCTTGATATTCTCACTTTCTCTATGATAGAAGAATTTCACGTGGGAGGAGCACTGACGTTTGAATTAAATATAAACATAAAACTTTATCCATTCATCCCTTGTCCCTAGAAGAAACCAAAGCGACAATTTGTGTCACAGGCTTATATAGCCGGTAGGATATTGCTAGTTTTCCTGCCTATTTGTTGCAACAAAAAGTTTTAAAATACTAGAGCAATATACTTTCCCTTATCCAACTTTCGAATGTGAGTATTCTTAAACTGATCCAGCTACAATGTGGGAGTCTGGGATCAAATGTTTAAAACAAATGTTTCGAGGTTTAATACCATCCATTGGTTTTGGTTGAATAAAAATCTCTTTATGGCCTTCAACGGTGAGCGATCAAAGCTCTTTTGGTTTCAGGAGAAGTATGACGGAATATAATCCGCGTCTGGTTGCTCCAACTTGCTTGTACTTGGCAGCCAAAGCTGAAGAAAGCACAGTGCAGGCCAGACTTCTTGCTTTTTATATCAAGAAAGTACAAAGTAAATATACTTCGATGTAGATGCCCCTATCTATCCAGCTATTTTCCTTGTTGGTATGGTAACCGGCAAGAGCAACCCTTTCTTTTGCAGGCGATGAGAAGTACCGGTGTGAGATTAAAGAGATACTAGAGATGGAAATGAAAATCTTGGAAGCCCTCAACTATTATTTAGTTGTATTCCATCCTTATCGAGCACTGACGCAGTAAGTTAACATCTTTAAATATGGAAAATCAGTAACGCTTGTTTCTTGATGATGTGTTCTTTTCTTTTTCTGTTTTTGGGAACCGATTTTTTATGAGACATGCATAAATGAGAGTATGTGTAAGCAACTTGCATTTTCTTGGTCGATGTGGATGAGTGAAAATGTGAAATCTTGATTGTTTTCTTACTAGTTACTCCATAAATTTATCTTTGAATATCTACAATTGCATTCTTTATAACAGTAGCGTTTAATATATTTCCCTATTTTCAACTATTTATAGTTATCTAATATGTCAATTATGTTTGCATCCTGGAACTGATAATCTTTCTGAAACTTTACAGATTCTTTATCCTAACAGTAACCTTGCAATTTTCAGGTTGCTTCAGGATGCTGGCATGACTGATTCGACGCAACAAACTTGGTAATTGCTGCCCTTCAATTTTTGCTGTTTTTCTGGTGAAGACATTCATTTTTCTAGCTGTTTATCCCGAGTATGCTTGATTAATCGAAGTACATTTAACTCTTTTTTACGCCCCATGGGTTGATCAATCTTAGATTTTTGACACAGATTTTCTTAGAGGCTCATCGTTTTAGGAGATGAAACCTTGTATCAACAAATGCTTTCTTTCCCGTGCATTCTGTAGCATCGGGATGTGATGGTCCGTTTTGACTGTCATTTTGCAGGGGACTTGTTAACGACACGTACAAGATGGATCTGATTCTTGTACACCCTCCTCACTTGATCGCATTAGCCTGCATATACATTGCAAGCGTCTGGAAGGATAAAGAAAACACGGCTTGGTTTGAAGAGCTTCGTGTTGACATGAACGTGGTAAGCCAGATTTAAGTTACAATCCTATCTCGTTCCGATTTCACATGAAAATTAGAAGAAAAACAAAATCTGCTGTGTCTCTGAGTCTTGTTATATTTGGCAGGTGAAAAACATTGCAATGGAGATACTTGATTTCTACGACAGCCACAAAGTGATGACAGATGACAACAGGATTAGTGCAGCAATGAACAAGCTACCATGATCAATCACTATGTTTTTGTAGTAAACAGCAGAAACGCGACAGCACAATGGCTTCCACAACGTTCAATAATTCTGGAAAATCAGAGCCTTGAAACGGCACATCACCACATCATTGTATCGAATGGCATTCTGTAGTTTGCTCATCTAAAAATGGCAACACTTTTCTAATGCCTTTTTCATGCTTGTGTTGAGATAAAAGTTGAAAAGCGGTATAGTAATCCACAAGGATCATCTGGGATCAAAGCTTGGTAAGATTAAGGTACAAGAAAGACTTAAAAATCCCAGCTTGAAACGTTCGTTGGAACTCAGAAAGACAAGAAAATGGAGCAATCACTCCATTGTATCAAGAATTAAGCTATCCAAAATGCAAAGAGTTTTCTTTTTCTACTTCTTCCCCTTCTTAGCTTGCTTCTTCGCTGCAAGATTTCGATGGAAAGGTGTAAGATTTAAGGTTCAAATTATGTGAAAAAATAAAGGTAATAATGAAAGACCTAGTTTCCTTTTGGCATCGGACTTTGCGAAGAATTCCCTCCATTCATCGGTAAGAACGAAAATGGGATCTCCTTCTTCCTCATCTTCATGTTCAAGATTCTCCATTTCATTATCAATCATCCTTGCATCCATAGATGCAACACATAGACATAGTGTGTTAGTAAAGAATCATCATCAACACGATTATGAGTATAGTTATATGATTAATTATAATAACAAAGTGCAATGTACTAAGATACTGTTTTTAAAGCTTTAATTCAAGCTACTGTAAATTTGTGAAAATCATCAAGTAATTTACCAACTTAGTTACACCGCGCTTAAGCTCCTAAATTAATATCTAATGGCAGATTCCCACACGAGCTCAAATCATCGAGCAGAAACCCTAAACGCCGCACATAATATTAATTACTACATCAATACTTTTAGGGGGGGGGGGGGGGAAAGAATCAATTGATAATGCGAAGGTGAAAAATTGAGATAAAAAACATACTGTGCATCATTGGATATCTGATCGGGATGCGTAGTGAGATGGGACGATTGGGGATCGGTCGGAATTGAAGCAAAGGGGTGAGAGGTGGAGAGAGAGCACGACGGAGTGTGATTGCTTGGTTGCAGAATAGGGCGGTGGAGTGGGCAGCGAGGCGACACGTAAAAGTAATGGCGGTGGGCGCCGCCGCAGTGGTGGTGGTGGATAGGGTGTAGTGATGGGCTTTTGCCGCCATTGTCGTTTGAGGCCATGCCGGCGGTTGAAGATGACACCTTCTTTTTTACAGCTTAAATTTATTTATGTGGTTTGAGTCGGTATCTTTGACTTCTCCCCTTTTTTAGGGGGCGAAAACAACATATTCATATATATATGCTATAATTTGTAAAGTTATTTGAAAAATAAGGAGAAAATTAGCAATTTAGCCGCTATTATATAGACACTTATATCACCTCCGAAACTCTATAATTAAAATTCGATCAATTAAATTCCTTGTATTTCAAATTGGGTGCAATTAAGCCTCCTCGTCCACAAACCTCATTTATTGTTTTTACCTCTTTTTTTTTTTTTTTTTTTCCTTTTTTCAGGGGCGGTGTCGGGATGACAGCGACGACATGCCGTGGATGTCCAGCTGAACGTGAGAGAAAGAGAGGGTGGCTAGGGCACGGCGGCAGCTCTGCCGCTGCTGCTTAGCCTAGGATAAATGAGGTCTAGGTGGAAGTGGCATGTCAGCGGTGGCGGCGGCGTTGCCAGGAATCGCAGTCCCTTTCTAACTCGTTTCTCAATCACACTGAAGTACAACACCCACACACATCCGTTGACTTTCCTCCTTCAACAGCGAAGAGCACAACTGCCTTGTTAAAAATTTATATACCCTAACTTTGAATTAATGAACTCAAATAATCAATTATTAATTCAAATAAATAAAAATAAATAATTATAAATCCTAATTGGATGAGACCCTTGTTAATTATCTTTTTATAATATTAAAATATAATAAATTAAAATTAAAAAAATATAATTAAAAATTATAATAAATTAAGAGTAATATAAGATGGTACACACAAAATAGTGGGACATAGTATCACATATGCAAAAGCACCGTGTTTGACACTTTGTGTAGCACATGATGTTGTCATGTTGTGTAGCGTGGAGGACCCTGGTCCTAAATCTTCACTCCTAAGTTAAGAATAGAATTTTTTTTTTTTTTTTGATCGGGCAAAGTCATGTTAGATGTTAGTAGTTAATTCCCCATCCACTCCAAGAACCACCTTATCTCTCCATTCACCAAAATCCACCTTATATCTCCCCAAACTCCAATTCGTTCCCAAGAGGGATCGAACCCGGGTCACTTCACTAAAGTGAGGACCCGGTGGCCAGTGGGCTAAGCCCCCTGGTTAAGTTAAGAATAGAATTGCAAATTAATTCATTACTAGTATGATGCAAGGTGAGCGCATCGAATTGAATGATGTTTTAAATGAATAAAAAAATAAAATTATTAAATATAATTTAAATATAAGAAAATATAAATTATTTCTTAAAATAAAATAATCCACGTTAATTATACAGTACATAACATAAAATCTAAAAACATAATTTTTTAAATATTATTGGTATTTCAACTATTATAAATACGTCCTAAATCTTCACTCCTAAGCTAAGAATAGAATTGCAAATTAATTCATTATTTGACACTCTTAGTTTAAAGTTCATTTATCGACTTTTCAAATCATAGTACCTAACTCTAAAAGATTTTACGTCAAACAATGATTTAAAATGCCATATTTGTCATGTTGTTGAAATCTCTTATCACGGTTGGTGCATCCATGTCTAACTCGAAAAGATTTTAAGGTTGTTGACACATAAATACATCGATTTTGAATCGATTTTGGACTTTTAACATGAATTTAGACAAGTGTCAAAAAATACATTAATTTATTAATTGTACTAATTTTAACACGAATTTTATTTACTTTCATAGATACAATTCGAGAGAAACCAAAATAATATCTCATAATTTAATATAATCCGGTAATTCGAATTCGTGTTAAAATTACTACAATTTGATTTGTCCACATCAACATTCTGACATGCTAAGTAAGCTTTAATTTGGCGAAAAATAGAATTCATATTAAAATTACTGTAATCAATAAATTGATGTATTTTTTTGACACTTCTTAAATTTTATGTTAAAAATCATAATTGATCAGAAGTAGGTCACTAACCCAATATTTTAGGTTATAATTGGTGCTTTTAGTCTTATAGACTACCCACTTCACGGGTTTTTCCTTTTAAGGATTTCCCTTCACGGGTTTGTCTTAAAAGGGTTTTAACGAGGCTCGGCCCTTAGTTTGTTCATCTGTGCTCTCAAGGGTTTTAGGTTTTTCTTTGCTCCTTTAATAAAACTTCTATTTAATAAATAGACTACCCACTTCATATTATTTTAAAATAAATTATTCAAATAAACATGACATTTATATAATTTTGTATTACATTACTTTAAAACGTTGTAAAATGCAATTGTAAGTTTGTAAAAAATATGTTAAAAGTTACAAAAAATGATTATATACTTCATCCGTTCCCTTTTTTTGGTACGTCCTTCAAATTTATACACATCCTATTTTTGGACACTACCTCATACTTAAATTTTACAATTTTACTCTTCTATCTTACATTATATACTCACAATCTACTTCAATATCCTTAATGTAGAGCTCTTTCTCCACTGTCAATATTTTAAACCATTTTTTATTAAAATGTGTGTCGAAAGCACCTATACATATTTATGGAGGACGGAGAAAGTATAATTTTGTGAGATTTTTAATATGTACATAATTATGTATGTGTATATGTATAAGTTCAAGTATATATAAATATTATGAATTTGTCATCAAATATTATAAATTTGCTATACAAATTATAAATTTTGAAAATAAAATTTCCATCCTATGAGATTCAGGACTGGTTTAATTCATTCCACAAAATAATTAATTTACTCTAAATCTTCACAATTTAATGGTGAAAATAATTTTTATTTTATACTCCCTCCGTCCCTAAAATAAGTTCATTTTTTTTCCTTTTTGGGACGTCCCCCAAATAAGTTCATCTTTCTTTCTTTTAATTTTTGGACAACTACCCCACCACTAATAATACTTTATTTATTTTTACTTTTCACTTGTTCACCACTCTCAATACTAATTATAATACTTTTTCACCTTTTCACCACTCTCAATACTAATTATAATATATTTTTTCCACTATCAATACAATTTACCACTTTTCCTTAAAACTCGTGTCGTCCCCAAAGAGGAACTTATTTTGGGGACGGAGGGAGTATTATATTATATATTTGAATGATTTCAACTACTACTAATATATATATATACTTCCCATGCCCTATTACAAATGTCTCATTTTCCAAAATGAGATGTCCCATTACAAATATCTTATTCCATTTTTTGCAATATATTCTCTCTTTATACCTAATATTTAAATAATTTTCATCAACCCACTTTATCTACCTTCTACATATTTCTTAATCTTCGTGCCCAACAGTAATGAGATATTTATAACGGGACGGAGGGAGTATAATATAAGCATACAAGCTCACATACATTAAGTGGAGTAATGGAAATGTTCACCATCTTCTATTTGCACTTTTGTAGGTGTATTTATAAAAAAATTATGTTGGATCATAATAATTTTGGTAGGTATCTCGTTCATGATCTACTATCATATTATGCATGATGATACAAGGCATCATAATTTTTTCATCAAAACTTTGTCCCAAACATGACTTGGGCGTCGAAGAATGCGAATCGAGCTTGTGGAATTCCAAATGATCGCTCAACATCTTTTTGATAGACACTTGGTGTTGAGCGATAAACTTGTATTTTCGGATATGTGGGGAAATAATTGACTTAACAAATACAGCCCATATATATGCCATATGTCAGATATTATGTCTTATCATAATGACGACCATTCTCTACGTAGTTAACCTTTGGTGCTCAACCTTTTAAGACATCATAAAAAATATGAGATCAGTGAAGTATATTAATATCATTGCACGAACATGGTGTTCTAAAGAACGCATGTCATATCCACAAGTCATATGATGCAACAACTTTCAAAATGATCATTGGTTTTTCACTTCTATCTACATATTATTCGACTCCAGGATATTTTTTCCACTCTCAATGCATGCAGTCAATACAGCCAATCATGCCCAAGAAACCACGTTGATCTCCAACATAGAGTAGTCTTGCCAAATCTTGTTCATTAGGCCTTCTGAGGTACGTGTCACCAAAGCAAGAAATAACACCATCCACAAAATGGACTAAAGCTTATCTTGTCGCATATGAACTCATTCGTAGATATTCATCGACAACATCGGATGATGCCCCATACGCCAACACCCTCATGGCTCTGGTATACTTCTGTAATGATGAAAGACCTAGTCTGTCGGTGGCATCTCGTCTCTGTTGAAAAAACTCATTATTAGCAGTAACAGCCTCCACTATCCGAAGAAATAGTGATTTCTACTTGCGAAATTGCCATCCAAAGACCTCTGGAGTATACGTTGGGTTGACACCAAAATAGTCGTTGATCAAACGTTGTGCACCAATATCGCATTCTCTGTCACAATATCTTCTCCTAGTTGTTAGAATTTAATGTCCTACAATCAGATTAGGATAGTTTAGGATCATATTCTCGATGATGTTATCAAATTGACGATTTTGTTGATAAACTCGTTCTTTTCATTCAAGTTCATTGGAATGGAAAACATCAAAATTTGAGTCTGGATCAACTGAAGAGCTTTCATTGATAGACATTTTATTATGAGAAATGAGAAAATAATAGGGTAAAAGTTATACTTGAGCAAGGAGTGAGGATTTTGTGTACTATTGATATGTGTTTCATCTGATATTTATAGAATGCTTGTGAAATGTAGGATAGATTTGAAATTGATACGAATCCAATGCATGCAATCTTTGCTTAGGAAAAAGACATATGCATGTGTTGGAAATAATGTTATGTCAGAAATAGACAAACGCATGCGTAGGAAATAATGCTATGTCAGAAATGGACAAATGCACGTGACGTGATTGTACAAAAGGTAAGTGCTTTGGATAGTTAAACGGATCCAATGGTATTTAAACTTTACATGTAGTAAACTGTAGATAAAATGCAATTCTTCATTAATTAAAAATACAAAAAATGCATAATACAATTTATCAAAACTAATATCACATAAATAGAAAGTACATAAACTAAAATAACATAAATAGAAAGTACATAAAACTAAAAGTACATAAAAAGTACATGACTGAAATACATTCACTCTCCAAACACAATTTTAATTAGTTGACGTTTCATCTCTTCGTTTTCTGGAGATAAGTGATCTTTCGCCAACAATTGAAGCAATATTTTTTCTTTCATCTTCATTGCGTTTCTTTGCAACTTTTCGCGTTCTAGTTTGATTCGAGTAACTCAGCTTCGGACATCTATACTGAGTCTCATTGCATGAATTTCTGCAGCAACAACAGATTCAGATTGTGAACCCTTATTTCTTTTTGCCTTATCTCTACCAATAAGACGAGTTGTAGTTGACTGTTCAGATGTTGAAGTTTCTGGATTGGAGGGGATAGAAAATCCCCCATCTTCTGAAGTCTTTGATCTTTTCGAACTGCCACCACTTTGTTGATCATCAACATCTTCACTTTGATGAGGAAAAACATTTGTTGTATCATGAAGATTCCACTTAGGATATTTACTCATAACTTCATTAAATACAACCAAGTATAGAAACTTGTTGCCACTTGCTTCGTAAATGAAATGAGCTTCTTTCTTAACATTGTTGTCGCTCATTCCGCTCATTCTTCGAGTGTTTGCTTCTCTGCAAAAAGCAACTCATTTGTTTCCATTTTTATTGAGCTCATTGAGATTTTCTGCTTAAGTTCTGTGATATAATTTATGTACATGTGCCCAAAGCGATTCCTCCTTTCGATTTTTTCCTCGAATACTATCTTCGCTAGCATAGATCCAAGATGACATAAGGATTACATCTTCTTTCACATACCAAGTTATATTTTTTTTACCCCTTTCTGAATTTTGTTTGGACAATATTGAACACCCAGGAACAACTTGTGGGAAAGATTTTCTGATGTGGAAATTCTTTGAGCTATAAGAATTTGACTTAGATTTGGAGAAAAATGAGTTTGATAAAATTGAGAATTTGGTTAGTCTTCGAAATTTGAAAAAAATGAGGAGTAAGATAAATGTAAAATTTGCATAATCTTAAGAGTTAGGATAATCTTGCGAATTTTGATGATTTTAGGAATTTGGATAAAATAATTGGGATGATTTTGATTCATAACTTAGAATGAAAATACATCAATGAGGAAAAAAAAAACTAGAGAAAATGTGAAATTGTGGAGGAAGAGAGAGATTTAGTTTGTATGTGAAAATATAACAAAATTAAGTTTTATTTACAGAGCAAAAATTAATAAAAATTTGGATATAATTTTAATATATTTTTTATTTAAAAAAATATTACTCCCTCCGTCTACGAAATAAAGTTTCGTTTAAGCGTGGACATGAATTTTAATAAACTTGTTAAAGTTATTGTAAGTAGAATAAATGTACAATTTGTAGGGGTAATGACAA
The DNA here is from genome assembly GCF_028751815.1 of Salvia miltiorrhiza. NCBI lineage: Eukaryota > Viridiplantae > Streptophyta > Magnoliopsida > Lamiales > Lamiaceae > Salvia > Salvia miltiorrhiza. The sequence continues at coordinate 36,768,469 of NC_080387.1, forward strand.
AAAAAAAAAAGAACAAAGGCACTTTTTTAGTTAAAAAATAAAATAAAAATATAATTTATAACTAAATATAGAAGAAAATATATGATATAATAGTTCAAAAAGTAAAATGAATTTTTTTTCATGAAAAAAAAGGGTAAGTAAGATTCTTTTGTATAGATATGAGGTGGTCTTGGGTACACTCGGGTGTACTGTATACCCGAGTTCACCCATACCCAGATCCTGACCCGCATCCTGATTCAAATCGTGTAAATGACACTATTCGGTTATACAAATGATACCGCTTGTAATTGACACTATTCTGTTATATAAATAATACTGCGTATAAATGACACTATAACATTGTAAATGACATTGTGTATAATTGACCCTATTTAGAAATATAAATGACACTTTCTGTAATTGATACTATAAGATTGTAAATGACATTATAATATTTTAAATAACACTATGAGATTAAAAATGATACTATAACATTCTAAAATTGTACAGTATCATTTATATAATTAAATAGTGTCACTTACACGATTTAGGTCAGAATTTGGGTACGGGTCAACCCGAATATACGGTACATCCGACGGTGTACATGAGATTTTGTGTATAGATAAATAGAATATTAATTTATATCTAAAGAAAATCTGATAATCCAATCAAAATTTTACATATGGCAACTTAAGATTGAAAGTGGCATTGTTAAGTGCGGGGGACTTTTGCATATTGATACTCCCTCGTTCACGTAACTTTCAAGGAGTACAATTTGATTTTTGATGTGCTAATAGTCCAGGAATACTCATACACGTGACTTTTGTAAAATAGTAAAAATTACTCCCTCCGTCCCAATATTAAAGACACACTTTTCTTATTGGGTTGTCCCAATAATAAAGACACACTTCCTAAAATAGAAATAATTAGACATAACTTAAAACCCCTAATTTTAGATCTTCTCTCTCAAACTCTCTCCACTCTAATTTCAGATATTCTCTCTCCAACTCTCTCGCCGCCCCAGATCTTGAGCCTCCGACCGCTCACACACACACTGACTGGGGCAGAGGGCCGCCGGACACCCCTCTTTCTCTCCGATTTTGAGTTCGGCTCTCTTAGAGCCATCGCCGCCCTGACCACAGCGCCATCGTTGCCCTGACCACAGTGCCGCCCCACGAAGACCGGCGGTATCCACCCTCTTCTCGCCCTCTCTCTTTCTCTCTCATTTGGAAACAGGGCGAGCGCCCCTCTCCTTCTGAAACCGCCGCCCATCCCCCTCTGTTCTCCTTTTCCGGCCACCGCCTGCTTCTGCATATCCGGCCGAACAGCCGCCACCCATCCCCCTCTCTTTTCCTTTCGACGGCACAACAGCGGTGAGGCCACATCTCTCCTTCTGAAACCCTCCATCTCCGCCGACATTCTCCCACTTTCTGCCAATTTTTGTTTTAGAATGGGAATGGTTTTGTTTGGTATGAGAATTGTTTGTTCTTTGCCAATTTTTATTTTGCAGTCACAGATTTGCAATTTTGATGCTAATTTTAAATCAGTTTTTGGTGCTAAAGTTTTTGGATAATTTGTGATTTCTAGTTTTGATTTTCTGGGTTTGATTTTCGCCTTTTCGGAGGTGGTGGTGGTGATGGTCGGCGGTGGCGGTGGTGGTCTAGTTTTGATTTTCTGGGTTTGATTTTCAGAGGTGGCGGTGGTGATGGTCGGCGGTGGCGGTGGTGGTCGGAGAAGATGAGGAGAGAGAGTTGAGAGTAAAGTAAATAAAGCCCCTAATTAACTCCTTAATCAAATACACTAATGATGTGGGCCACTACACTTTATTCTCTAAATTACCTCACCTTAACCTCCGTGCCCAAATGAAGTGTATCTTCAGAATTTTTTAACTTTACATACTTTTACAGTACAACACGTACAACACACGTGCTACCGCTGGTGACCCATATGATTTTATCGTTTCTGGCGACGCATATGTGAGGGTGAGGGCCACCGGTGGCGCTAGGGGTAGCCGAAGAAGAAAACATGTGCTAGAAATGAAGGTCACCATCAAATCTGTGTCCCAGTTTTGGTAAGGCTGCAATCAGAATCTCGGTTGCGGAGAAAAGGGCGAAACTGGACACTCTGTCTCTCTCACGCTCAACCGAAACCCTACAATTTTTTTTCTATTTATCTACATAGCTCCTTCAACAATTGGCAAGCACATATCCCCGATCCCTCTCTCTCAATGGGCGTTTTGGGTGAATGCCATGATTACGGAGTGAGTGTTGAGAGAGAGGCTGAAATTGAGGATGCTGTGAGAGTATTGTTGCAGGGTTTGGGTGAGGATATCAACCGCGAAGGTCTTCGTAAGACCCCTCTTCGTGTCGCCGCCGCCCTCAGAGATGGGACTCGAGGTAGATGAATGGACTTTGAAGCTGTTTTTACTTTTTATAAATCAATTGAGAAGTGAGGTGCAAAGAGTTGGATTTCCATTACTGTTTGATCCAATCACATCTCTTAAACTTTGCTTTGTTAATGGGATTCGAATGTTTGTTGTTTGTAACACTTTGTCCAGGGTATCATCAGAACGTGAAGGATATTGTTAGCGGCGCTTTGTTTCCTGAAGCTGGGGTAGAGAGCAGCGTGGGCTCTGCTGGCGGAGCTGGCGGCCTAGTCATTGTCCGGGATCTCGATCTCTTCTCGCATTGTGAGTCTTGCTTGCTTCCCTTCCAGCTCAAGTGTCACGTCGGCTACGTCCCATCCGGCCACCGTGTTGTGGGCCTTAGCAAGCTCTCTCGAGTTGCTGAAGTCTTCGCCAAGCGCCTCCAACATCCACAGCGCCTCGGCTGATGAAATCTGCACGGCTCTGCAGCACACCATCACCCCGACAGGCGTCGCTGTCGTCCTCCACTCCTCTCACATCCATTTCCCCAACCGCCAAGGATGCGTCAGGTTATCGGTCATGTCGGGATCGGGAGCTTTTGCCGACGACAAGGCTGGTATCTGGACGGATTTCCTCGGCCTCCTCAGGCTTCAGAGGCCTTACCGCAGACGACGCCCGTTCCAGAAGCCCACTTGACAAATTCTGGTGCCCGTCTCGGGCCATCTGTAAGATGGCCGCGCCGGATCCGTCTCTGCTCGCAGCGGTTTCCTCAATCCTATACTCTCTGGGCGAGGACCCGTCCAGGGAGGATCTCGTGGGGACCCCGGCTCGATTCGTCAACTGGTTGATGAACTTCAAGAACTCGAACATGGACATGAAGCTCAACGGGTTGGTTCGAGGCGGCAAGCGGGAGTCGGCTCTCACGTTGCCTCAGGATTTCAGCCACGTCTGCTCTGAGCTCAACATGCCATTCTGGTCGCAGTGCGAGCACCATCTGCTCCCGTTCCACGGCGTCGTGCACGTAGGTTATTATGGCTCAAGCCGCGTGATGAGCACCGTGGGGAAGTCGCTGCTGCAATCGGTGGTGCAGTTCTATGGGTTCAAGCTGCAGGTGCAGGAGAGGCTAACCAGGCAGATAGCGGAGGTGGCTTCGTCGATCTTGGGCGAAGATGTTATAGTCGTGGTCGAAGCTAGCCATACTTGTATGATCTCTCGAGGGATTGAGAAGCTAGGGAGCAGCACTGCCACCATTGCTGTGCTTGGTCGATTCTCCACTGATCCTACGGCAAGGGCCAAATTTTTGCAGATAATTCCAACATCAGCTTCATCATGGTGTTCTTGATTCTTGATTTACGTTAGGAAAGAGTGTTTAGTCTAGCTGTATTCTTGAGAGCCCTTATTCAGCTCTCTCTCCAACCAACCTGCATCTCTGTAGCAACAAGTTGCATTCGAAAATGTTTTTTAATATCGACTCCCATTATTCTTTTTGTTGACATATATTTACTTTTTGAGGGTTAACCTTGATTTATATCTCATTGAAAGGGTTAATTAGAAAATTCCTAATAATGAAGATAAAAATACTCAAATCTCATAGTTTATCAATAATGAAAAGTAAACACCACCTTCATAATTATTGAATCCAACCAGAAAGTTCAGAGGCACTTGGTTTATATTACAGGTTCCCAGGCTAGGATGTTGCCTGAAACGGAAACGAGCTACCCACAAAATACCTAATCTTCCAACCACAAATGTCGAATTTTATGCCAATCCACTTTGAGTGGCAGAGTCGGCGCTGCTCGTGGCTGAACACGGTGGCGGCCAGGAATCGCCCAGATGATGATGATTGCTGCAGCAATCCAGAAGAGCAAACTTGCTACGGTGCGTACCTGCAGACCACATTCGCCATTAACGTCCAAATGAGCAGCAGAGCGAACTCGAAGTGTTCACAGAGAAGAATCATGTCAATATTCTTGTACTGAAACAATGTCGTAAGTTTGGGGGAGAGAAAAACCAAACCTTGTCCGTGAACAGGTCTCTGGCGGGAAGGTTTCGGTCAGCTCGCTCGAGGCAGTAAAACAACAGATCGAATATTGCTGATGTGGTGGCTGGATCATCGTTCTCTGCAAGAACAAGTGAAGGCGAATGAGTCTTACTACGAGTGAGGCACATGACAGCATCTCGTACCTGGGATGTCGAAGATCTGTCCCGTTGGAGGGACACCGAGCAGTTCTCCAAGATAAACACGTACCCTAACGCGATCAGAGATGGGCAGTAAATCTCCATGCGTTACCACGATAGCAGGCTTGTCGTCTGAGATGATAAAAAATCAGTGAAAGCACAAAGGAAATAGAACATACAACGATGGATTGGTTACCTTTAAACAACAACAATGGATTCTTGATATCTGCACCGATCATTTGAGAGTACGCTTTCTTCATCTCATCAGCGCTGTTCATCGACTCCAACACAGATAGCCCGTTCACGACGAAGATGACAAAGTCAATAGGCCTTACCTGACCGGAAAAGAAGCCCCTCCGAGCTCTGCACTTTAACTGAGCTTTTAAAGTCTTGCTGTCGGATTCTCTGCTAAAAAATAAAATCAAACATAACAAAATAAAATGATATCTCCACATGCATGAAGTCAAGAATTATTAAAACAGCAATATCAAGAATTTAAGACCACCTTATGATCAGCTCCCCATGGTGGACACCGTGTGTCATCCAGCGCTCGATCATTTTTAGGTTCTTGGAGGAGTCAGCAGACAAACCAGGAGTGTCGTACAAACAGAAAGAACCCGAATTTCTTGGAATCGAGTACTCATGGAGGAAATAGGTCCCGTCTTCAGGAGAAGAGCTACCTGTTTAAGATCAGACGAATCCAAAATTTAATGGCTGAAAAAATACAAAATGAAAATAAGTAGCATGGCTGATGAAATCTGGAGGTTGAAAATAGGTAGAATAGAGAAGGCGAGATGATATGAATGTCTACATGACACTTGGGCTCTTGGAGGTTGGAACACATCATCCTCAAAAACCCGAGAGATTTTGTTAACGAGGCTGCTCTTCCCGGAACTCTTGGGGCCGATTACTAAGAATGAGGTAGTATTTGGCACGTCACACTCTCTCAAGTCCATGCATGAAGCTTTATCAGCCCATGAACCAGGAGTATAGCTGAAACGAGAACACCATCACATAAGTCAATCAAAGCTAAAGTTACAAAGCTATGTCATTCTAAACACACGGATCAAAGCCACAATCAAAGCTATTACGCCTTATTTGAAGATCGATAGTACCAAGCTACATACATATCTTGTATGCCTTCCAATGAACAAAGCAATCACATTTCAAAATGTCCAAAACAACTAGAGAGTTCTCTTTATCCCGCAGTCAAAGTAACCACACTTGAGCTAAATGCAGAGCATTTTTTTCAGAAAATTTTCATTGCAAAACAAAAGCTCGACCAAATATGCAAGCTTTTCCGATGACCGTGAAGATCACATACCAAAACGAGATGAGCAAATTACCACATGAACACTAATTATACCTCAAAATCTTGGATTCAAATTAAAGTAACAAAAGTCATGGATGCATCAAACACTAATTATACCTCAAAATTGTACTTTTGGCCTCTTCGAACCGCTCAATCTTAGACTGCAAATCCTCATAACTCCTCAAAACTTCTGTGTAAACCTTCAATTTCTGCCTCTCAGCGGCCTCACGAATTGAATTTCTAAGACGATCGGCATCCGAAGAATCACCGGAATCAGAAACCCTCACGCAGTTGATCACTGAACCGTTCTCTAATTTATGACACAAACACTCCTCATCTCCACTGGCCACAGTAATTACACCACGAAATCACAACTATTGGAATCAGATTGATCAAGGAAACTAGGATTTTTCTTTCCAAAATTTGATTAAACATTAAATTAAAGCACCTTGAAGCACTGGACTTAACGGAGCCATGTGGGAAACCTTGGCTGGATAACGATACATCCTCTGCAAAAAACAGAAATATTTACCTATATCACCAAATATACAGGAGATACAAACATAAATTCAAAAATGCATATACATATGACATACTACTACATAGAAAGTTTGTGCGTGTGTGTGTTGTGCATTTGCATAGTGAGAGAAGTCAAAATCATGTACCAGTTGAAGGGGGAGAAGAGCCGAAACTATCGCCACCCATGATCGCTCTCGCTCACTCCAAATTCTAGAGAGAGAAAGGAAGCTCAGCGAGAGAGAGAGTGAAAAGAGTAGAATCCGAACTCAACTGGGATATCACCTCTAAGTGACATGACGTGGTAGTTTACTGTTTTTTCCTTTAAAAAAATACAAATAATTTGTATTCTAGGATGTCTATCTTATGGATATATACGTCCGTTATTTTATAAATTTTGAATCTATATATGGAGTATTTATATAAGAGATCTTAAATTAATAATATAATTTCATTTAATACATTTAAATATTTTAAACAATAATGTATTTTATTATATTTATTACCATGCACTGCAAAAGGGCTAATCTAGTTTCAATAAATAAAAAAAATGTAAGTGGAATTGTGGAATTATTTTATTATGATGGTAGTCAACTGGAATTTTCCGGCCAATGATTTGTTCATTTAATTTTTCTCAGTATTCTTCAAGATTAATTTGCATTTGAAAAAATTTGAATATATGCGGAATACAAATCGTCACTGTGACTTAATTAAATCCAATTGACTGCTGGGAACAGAAAATTAGGAGTGCATTACTATTGTTTATTTCACTTCTTGGTATACTCCATTATTAATTTGGGTAAATATCACTTTTGACCCATTATTTACGTATTTTTTTTTAAATATTCTATCTTAAGAATAATTACAAAGGGGTAATTATCCCTAAATACATTATATTTCCCCATTTTCTAAAATTACACATCACCTTTAAAATTCACCTCCTAATACATCACTTTTTTTTTTTTTTGAAATTGCACATGATTAGCCAACCACTAATCGAAAAAATGACGTGGACGTCGGAAACGCCACATATATACGCCGGAAAAAAATAATAATAATAATTGATGTGGCAGTCATGCAGGAATTTTTTTTTGCTATTAAATTCGAATTTACAATTTTACCCTAAATTCCCCTAAATTTTCTCAAATCCCCAATTTTCCCCTAAATTCCCTAATTTTACAATTTCCCCCCATTTTAAAATTGCCCTAGCTAGCCATTCTGCTCCAGCCATTCCACTAAGACCAAGAGAGGCGGGCTCAGCCGCATCTGGAAATTTGTGGTCTTGATTTCACCTATTATCTAATATGAACTAAACCACTCATTTTCGGGCCATGTCATTCTTCCTCCACTCTGCTTATTTTAAGACGTGTAAAAATGAGTAAGCCTTCTACCTATTTCCATATAATCATATATAGTTGTGCTTTAGTTCAATTTATTATTTGTGATCTTATTGATATATAGTTGCTCATTGCTTTTTGCAACCACAAAAAAGTATAAAGATGAGTGCTTTTGCTTCATTAATGAATGGTTATGTGTTATTTATGCTAAATTTTTAACGGACCAGGAACTGGAAAAATTAATAGATTCATCGCGCATTTTAGTCATCCAGGTGTTTTGAGCAAGCCTTCTGTTGCAGCCTCTGGACTCTAACAAGGACAAATTTAATTAAAAGAATTCCCACAATTGAATTGTGTAATCTAATGTGGACAAATTTAGAATTTAGGGAAATAAATGGGTTTGAGCCTAAAATATTAAAAATTAGAATTTAATAGCAAAAAAAATAATTTAATTTTTCTACATGGCTGTCACATTAATTAAAATTTATTTTTCAGCGTGTATATGTTGCATTTCCAGCATCCACGTCATTTTTCCGATTGGTGGTTGGCTGACCATGTGCAATTCCAGAAAAAAAAAATGATGTATTAGGAGGTGGATTTCAAAAGTAATGTGCAATTCCAGAAAAATGGGGAAATATAATGTATTTAGGGGCAATTACCCCAATTACAAAACAATATTCATCATTTAATTTTTTTTTCTTATTTGTGGCCTGCAAAAATAATCTGACGATCGATAGTTGACGTGTTTCGGCCAATTGCCATGTTGTCAGTATACGTGGAATTAAAAAAAAAAAAGGAAAACAACCGAAATTCCACATAGAAAAAGCGCATTTGAGAAAAAGAAAACAGCAGAAATTTTACACCCAATAACGTTTTCTCACAAGAACCCCATTCTCATTTCCCCCTCTGCTGCCCCCTTCCAACTACCATCTCCTTAGTCGCCGCCACGCTTAGGAATCGAGCATCGTAGACTTCTTCAGCGCTAGCGCTAGCGCCGCCTCGTAGCTCACCTCTGGCTCTTGATCGTCTAGGAGATTCACCAATGGCAGTATGAATCTCGTCTCAATCGCTCAGAACATTCTTGCTAGGTTTCCAATCTCCATCAATGCCATGGCAAAATTGTATTTCACTTTGCCTTCCCCCTTCTCTAGTAGGACGGCAAGGCATAACAATGCAGATGGCTATGTTATGTTTCGACATATGGCTAAGTTTCCTACGCAGAGATAGCGTAGAGTTTTGGCTGCCATAGCTTTCATCTCTGCTTTAGTAGCTGGATCTTCGAATTCCCTGCACTTGATGCTACTCCCCAGCAATCCATGGGTCTTGTGCTTGTGGTGGTATTTGATGAACTGGTTCTGCTGTTTACTAGCTTTGCAGCTTCTTTCGGCGGCGTCGGAATGAGAGAGAATAGGTTTTAAGGAAGAAAACGTAATATGAGAATATGATGTTAAATTCATTTCTAGATGCGTTTTTATTAAGTGGATTTTCTTTTCTTTTTTCTTTCTTTTTATTCCATATGTATTGTCAACATGGCAATTGATTGGAACACGTCAATTACCGGTTGCCGGATTATTTTTACGGCCCACAAACAAAAAAAAAATTAAACGATGGATATTATTTTGTAATTACCATTAGAATAGGATATTTTTGAAAAAACGCCCAAACAATGGGCCAAAAAGTGATATTTCCCCTATTTGTTTCATTATTTTCTTCTTTCTATTATGATAATATTTGCTTTATTTCTTTTTCAATTTTGGTATTGTAGTAGTTAGTCTTTTCTTTTTATCAATTTCCTTCGCTATATCCAAAATATTGTAAATATTTTCCTTTTGATTTTCTCTCCTACTATTCTTGGATCTTTTCATTTTTCTATATTTTTTGGATTTTATATTCGTTTTTGTTTTGCCAAGAGTGGAGCAGCAAAGATGAAAATCAAAGCTAAACAACCAATAAGCTATCATCACATAATTGTTTTCTAAGCATATTATATAAAATTATATGTATATGTATGGGGCCTTGAAATCCTCGGGGGCTTCGCAGTTGCCTCACGCTGCACCGGTGACAACCATCGACAGCTCCTCCGACCTGTTTCTGCCGACGTCGCAAGAATTCACAGCTAAAAAGGCTCCCCTCCTCCCACAACCAAGATTCAACAACATGTGAAAGTATGCACGAATCTCTCCCTCCCTCTCTTTCTCTTTCTCTCTCTCTCTCTGCAGATGTAGCATGACAGAAATGGCAAGACTGCCCGACTCCAACACTAGCACTTAGCAGCAGCAGCAGAGAGTTGCAGCAGAAACCACGATAGCAACTCTACCAAAAACCTGGTGTGGCTCTCTTGCCAATTTGAGGCGGGTGATCCAAATAAAGCAAAATTTCTTGATCCCGTTTAGTAAGGAATGACGTATGGTAACGCGGTAACATCTGCAGATTCCAAATGTACGGCTTCTGACCAGACCTGTTTCGTCTCCGGGGTGGCCAATCTCGGCCTCTTTGTTTCTGACTCTTGGCACTCAAACAGCCATTCTTGATCATCGCTTTGTGCCCATTCAACCTCGGGAACAGTCAGTATCTCGCTCAAATACTTCATATCCGGATGAGGAGGCCTCGTGGTGGTGGTGGTGGTCACCTTCTCCTTTCTTTTCAGAGATGACGAAGAGTGTTTCTTACCTTCTAAAGAACCATTCACCCTCGTCTCATGGATAGCATCCGGCGTTTGCACGGCCATTTTCCCTCCATTCTCCACAAGTGGATGAGAGGGTGGAGCTTTTCCGTTGTTGGCTATCTGCTTTGCCATTGCAACACTGCTGCTAGTATGGCATGGTTCCATCTTTCTCTGAATACGGACAATGTGGGGGGAGATAACGCCATTACTGACCACACGAGCATTGATATTAACCCTACCATTCTCAGTTTTTGTGTTATCAGCTGCAGTCTGGCAAGGTCCAACGTTCCTTACGCTATCAATCACCGATTGAGGAGATGAAAGCTTGCCATTCACCTTCTGATCTGTAACAACAGCTCTTTTCCCCACCACCCCTATGCTTATAGTATTTTGACAAGGACGAAAACCACTTCCCACTTGATGAGACGCGATAGTATGCCTGGACATGTTATTGGGTCGAACTCCATTGTCTTTGGCTAAGAGGACACAAAATATATTAGGTAAAAGCAGGACAAAACTCACACATAAGAATATTTATGTAAGTTAATCAGGAGAGTTATGTCTATACCTATCAATCACTGCAACAATACAAAGAAAGAGACTTTTTTGCATGCTACTTAACCAACTCCGAAAAAGGAAAGAACTCACCATGTAAGAAGCCATTCAACTCCTTTAGTTTTGGAAGCTTTCCCTGGCAGTCATTGTTCTCCTTCAGAAGATCTGAGGGAATGTTAGAGTGAAATTCTAGAAAACTACTATTACTGGTTTCTTGTTTAACCTCGTCTTTCCTAAATCCCGTTAACTCCCTTTTCTTCTCCTTCTTCCCTTTCTTGTCCTCTGCTTTCGTATTCTTATTTTGATCTGCCTTCCTGCTAGCATCCCCTCCGCCTGCAACCATGTTTCCGTATCCGGTCCTTTCTTTCCCCTCCTCAACCTTAATTTGATTTTCACCATAACTATTCCTACCATTTCCCAAACTCCTCATATCAACTTGGAGACTTTGACCATTAGCTGTCCTACTGTGATCTCTCGGATCCTTAATAGCCAACCTGCCATTACCGTTCTCTTGCACCTTACCCAGCAAGTTGGCCTTTTCCTTCTCCAAAATTGTGATTTTCTGAACCATTTGCGTGCCCTTTGCTCCGTCATTTTTAACTCTATTTCCCAATTCGACAACACTTCTCTCATCCTGGATTCTAATAGTTGGTTTACTATCTGGAACAAGTTTCTGATCATTTTGGTTCTCCAAGGGCCCTACAAGTTTTCTCTCTGCAGAAGAACTTGGTTTATCTTTATTTTTATCCTTCTTGTCTCTATGTTTCTCACGCTTTCGTTTCTTATCCTTCTTGTCTTTGTGTTTATCTTCACCTCTCTCCTTATCCTTTCTTTCACTTTTTTCTTTCTTCTCCTTCTTCTCCTTCTTATCCTTGTGCTTCTTGTGCTTTTGTTTCTCCTGCTGATGATGTTACACCTTATGTCAAGATAGCACTGAAGATAACACCAAGTAGCTTATAGTATGAAACAAGAACTGAAGTTGAAAGGAGCTTCTTATGATTAACTAGCTCATCCTATATATTCGTGTTTAAACTTTGAAGAGCAGTAGAGAAACAAATTCACGAGTTGACACAACATATTATAGGAAAAAAATGGATGAAATATTTCAATAAGGTGTAACAAATTCTGCATGACATCTAACCATTTCGTTCGAGGGAACTTTCTATAGACCAAGGGATGCTAACACGTCAACACACACACACACACACACACAACGGGCAGACAGATAATGAAGCTTAAGAACATAGTCGTTGAATTACTTATTGTCCAAGACTCCAATGAACTTACATCTTTTTAGTTCGCTACAATTACCATCTTAGGTGCTGCGACATAAATCATCCCAACAAAAGCTAAGAGCCCTAATTTCTCAGCTGTCGAAACTATTCAACATGAGCTGTGGATAATCATGGCGAATAGCTTACTCTAGATTCAATGGTAGCAACACATGTCACCCTCACAATGTTTCAAAACAAACTTCAAGTATCACACATCAACAATGCAACATGATCCAAGAGTTGAAATCCGAATAAATTGTTCAACATATCAGCCACTTGATCAGATCAGATCACACAAACCACAAACCTTTATGATCAAATTCACATCATCGGGTGTACCCTTCAACTCATATCCAGGCGGGGGGAAGGGAAAACAGCGAGACATTGCAAGTGACGAGGAAGGAGAATCTGGGACCTCTCTCCAACGAGTAAGGATTTCCTATTTTCTGGCCGGAACTTGCCAATGCAGGAGCCGACCAGATAGAACTATGCTGCCGGAGCACCATGTCCTTGCACTCATTTCCATTAACACATGGCGTCCCGTCACACCCTCACTGTCAAACATCCAAAACTCAGCAACAGAAATTGCTGGACAAGGAAACAAGACAGCGCAGACACTTAAGACAACCATTATGATCAACTGATTTTCAACTCCAATAACAATTGCCAGTTTATATAAGAAGATCACCTGAAAAAAATTCCCAAACTTCAACCAACTATACCATACCATAAATGCATCTGACACCTGCCCATTCATTATGCAAAATTCTAATCAAGTACGCCATAACTATCAAAAACTACAAATCAAAGGTAGCACTCAAACAGTAGACTATTTAACACTTCAATCCTAACCCTAGAATTCTATATCAATCAATATTTTTTGCGAATTTCAGTCCAAATGTGTTTTCAAACCGAGCTGCAGAACCGAGCTGCATTAACCTTGGGATTCTTGGGAAAGAACGAATCAGACATTAATGCGGATCAAAATCAGTCCATGTATAAGAAAAAATAATAATCTAAAGTTTAGAAACAGATTAAAAAGAAGTTTAGAAACCGATTGAGAAAAAGAAATTAGGACAGCTCATGATTGGTTGTACAAAAAAGGTGGCGATTAGCCACATTGAAAACAAAAAAAAGGATTCAAGAAACCTAGTTTCAAGAGTTCTTTAAACTTGTTTGCGAAACAAACAGAGAAGATCATCGAAGAACAGGAAGAAGAGAAATCTGAGGAAGGAATTCTCTCATCCCATACCTATCGTTCTCTGAGAAATTGTTCGTGTGTATAAACAAATAAGCATAATCAATTTGTGGTTTCTGCTACTAAGTGTGTTCAGTTCGTGATCCTCAGATCCTGCGAGGAATTTTCAATTTTCAAACTTTTTTCTTCTTTTTTTTCTGAGAAGGGGCCGCCTCTGAGGAAACCCCAAAGGAAGAAGAAAGATGTTAATGAGGGAGGTTGTATTTATAGCGGATGGAGAATGAAAGAAACGTGTTTTGTAGGAGTATAAATGGAAAGAGCAATTTTGCCACTAAAGATGAGGACTCATTGTGACAACAAACCACTAAATAAAAATGATAATTATTAATTCTTTTTAAAATATAAAAAAGATTCAAATATCAATAAAATTAAATGTATCGCTTACTCTAAATATCAGTATGGTTACATTACACAAAAGTGTCGATAATTTCTTATCGTTATAACAAAGAAGAGTATGATATTATGGAAATTAAAATCAAATACACATTAATTATAGATAGTAACAGTTAGAATTCCAAAAAAAATAAAAATAGAATAAGGTAATTTAAGTATATATATGTCATGCATATTGTGATTGGCATGTACATGTCTACGTGTTTGTGTATAGTTTACCAAGTGAAAATGATTATATGAAAATTTAAAGCTGTATTGTGCAGCAATTAGTTGAAATAAACTGTCGCTTCAATTTTATCATTAGAGAAGTAAAAATATTAGTAGTGAATATGAAGCTTTCGTCAAATTAGTTGTCTTATATGAGAATCAAAATGAATGAATGCTTATTGTCATTACATATAACATGATCTGTAATTTCGATAATCTATACTATATTAAAACAGCAGTTTTCAATTAGAAATTGATTTCAAATTGATTTAGATGGCAATTTTGTGATTTCTTACAAAAATAATGACTTATTGTATATATTCAAAAATTAAGTAACTAACTCAATTAAAATTGCATAACCCATAATTTTTAAAAAAATGCACACCACCCCACGTTTAAAAAGAAAAATTGCATAACCCATAATGAATTATATGTTTATATGTGTATATATACACAATTTATAAGGCATTGGTTATAAATAATTTATAAATTTATATTTATACAATAATTTATAATATATTAAGAAGATAATTTTCAATTTCAAATTGATTTCAAAATTAATAAGTGACAATTTTGTAGTTATAAAAAATTGAAGTTTTATTTGTACAATATAATTTTTTCTTCGTGTTCTTATTTTTTTAACATTATTTCTTTCTAAAATTGTGAAATTAAAATTGTTTATAAAATATATCAAATTAAATATCATGATAAGAGCATTAATTTGATATATTTTATGTAAATATTTGATTAAAACGGAGAGTTATATTTATTTAAAGATTAATGATTTTTAAAAATTCTCTCTCATCTCTCCTCTTTTTTTGAATAAATCAATTTTTTCTATTTTATTCTTTTTACTTATTATTTATGCCTTTTCACAATATCAATTTTTATTATTGTGAACTTTTCTTTATTTTTTTATTTTTTTAAATATTCAACTCAAATATATTAAGTGAATTTTTTTTCTTATATTTATAAATATGATTATTGAGTTGGTATTAATTTATATATATAAAAATATAAAAACGTTTTCCGTGCATCGCACGGGTTGCAAATGCTAGTAAATATTAATGAAGGAGTCTCGTGTCAGATCATTGACAAATTCTACAAACAATTGAAATACAATGCCGCGATATATTTATTTAGATTTAGATATGAGTTATGGCGAGTTTTAGTCCATTATATGGCCATCGACATTTTCTCGTAAATAGTTTACGATAAACTAATCCGACGAGATCATGAGATAGACTTATATCCATGTTCCATTTATTTCTTTTATATAAGAGAAATTTGATTTGAGGCTAGCCGATGCCTTCTTTCTCTTTCACTGCTGAAAAACCTCCCACACCCACCAGTACACGTGTCGGAAATATGTGGACCAAAATTGCATTGCATTATGACAATTACTCTCATCTATGAAAGATTGAAGAGAATAAATGCAGACCAAATGCTTCTTCTTGTATCAAGTTATCTCAAGAAAACAGTCAACTTTGGCCGTCATAATTGACAAATTAATAATTGGTAGATAGGGTTCCATTGCTAATTATTACTCCCTCCGTCCCATTATTCATGACACGTATTCCTTTTTGGGTTGTCCCAACCTATATGACACATTTCCTTTTTTGGAAAAAATCAGGGGTCATTTAAGTATTAAAAAAATTGCTAATTACAGATTTACACTTAAAACACACCCTTAATTATTTGTACTTTTTCGGACCTCAAAGAATTTTATTCCATTTTTGCTCCCTCTTCACTTCCGCCGCATCGTGAACCCTAATTTTACCTCCTCTCTCTCTCTCTCGAATGTTCCGCCTGAAACCTCAACTCTTCATCATCCTCCTCTCCCTCGTCGGCTTTCTTGGGTTCCGGCAGCCGACCTCTCTGCATTCGTCTCTCACCGTGCCCGAAAATACCTTCGCCATATCCCCCCAAATCCCTATGATTTAAACCATTCGTCTCTCACCGTGCCCTAGTTCTTTTCTGAAAATATTATCTGAGGGATTTGGGTTTCTTTTGGCCGTGATTTGTTTGATTTCGCCGGTTAAATGTCGAGATTTTACCCTGATCTGTTCGATTTTGACTGGATGGCGTCTTTGCAAACGTGGGTTGAATTGACGGTGATAGAAGATAGATGCAGAGAAGAGGCGGCTCGCCGAGCTTCAGCCCAAGAAGGTAAACGGTCGATTTCTCCATCTTCTCCCTGTCCTTTGACGAATTCCGGTGAACAGCCGGTGTCCGCTTCAAGTTTCATTTCTGATGCTTACCCTGATTCATTCTTCTTTTGTGAGGAAAATTGGGAGCATCGAAACATGAGCGATGCTGTTGAATATATGATGCGGATCCTGCTTCCTGCGTTCTTTTTGGTGAGATCTGCCCTATTTTGGATCTTTTCTTTATGGTGATCTGTGATATGTGGGATTATGTTGCAATTGTACTGTGGGAAGTGATAATCTGTGGCTGAAATGATAGTATTATGCTCATTCTATAAATGTATTCTGTCCGAAAATTTGTAACATCGATGATTACAATTTCAGATTGTATGAGATGATCTGAAAACTTGATCTTGCATGTTCCCTTGTTGATTATGGTTTGGTTTTCTATGGTCTAGTTGATTTGGATGGCATTCTTAAATGTTGGATCTGCTTGAAGCAGTGTGCATTTCATTCCCTGTGTTGGATCTGCTTGAAGCAGTGTGCATTTCACTCCCTGTGTTGGATCTGCTTGAAGCAGTGTGCATTTCACTCCCTGTGTTGGATCTGCTTGAAGCAGTGTGCATTTGTGCATTTCAAACTTGTGCATCTGAATTTCATTAGAACTTTGCAAGCATAACATACATTACATAACATACTCTAGGGCCTCTAATGAAAACCGTAGCCTAAGCAACTTGTTAGGAGCCGTAAGATCGGGTTTAATAGCATTGGAATGAGCTTTGATCAGCCCTAGCTTAATCCATCTTCCTACGGTACTTTTGCTACATTGAATCCCACATGCAAGCCTTCGAATGGTAGATCTTTTGGACAAGTCTAAGTTGGCAATTAACTGTAAATCTAATTGCACTCTCTTTTGTCTTGGTCTTTGTATTTTTCGACTCATGGAACATATTACCTCACCCTTCTGTATTTGCTTTTTTGCAGCTGCCCATACCCGATTGATTGTGCTTCGTGAGCTGCTCCATTTTGCAACAGCTGCTGAAATCTTCCCTCTAGCAGGCTTCCCTTCCTTGCTGTCTTCAAGGAGGAATTGGATTATTGCTGCCCTCTCAAATGTGGAGAGATCTTTTCTCCTAGCCATAGTGTAGTTTTTGTGGTTTTTTTGGTTTTGAGTTGTTGTAGCAGCTGCTTAGTTTAGTCTTTGTAAACTGAATTGGTCTCTATTTATAGAGGGGAGAAACCTTGTAAAGTGTGGGAAATTTAAAATTCTCAAATTTTCAATGAAAAGGCAAATTGGAATTGGTTTCTGCCGCCAGAATTTTAATGAGTTTGCACACTTTTCTTTTTGCCCCAAGTTTTACTTTAATCTGCACAGGTTCATGTTATCCATTTAAATTTAATGTTACAGGTTTAGATTTAAATTTAAGACTTAATGTTACGGGTACAGAATCTAAATTTAAGACTTTAATTTAAATTACAGAATTTAAATGTCAAATTTAAATTTAAATTAAATTAATTAAATAAATATTGCGAAATTTAATTTAAATTACAGTAATTTAAATTAAAATGCAGAATTTAAATAACTTAACTAAAAAAATCTTTAAATACAAACCTAACTAAATGGACCACACACCTTTACTCCTTAATCTACAACTCCTTAATCTCCGTGCCGAAAAGTTTTGTCCCATGAATAATGGGACGGAGGGAGTATATGATTTATGCAAGTGCTTCTATTTACTTAATAAACTCTCCCCTTTCTTTAGCTAAAAGTTACAAATATCATTATACACAATTGTCTCAAACAAATTACATTTTAAAGTATATGAAATACCCAAAAATAAGAACGTCAAATCAGACACAAATTTTCAACTTGGGGTAAAAAACTCCCATTCAGAAAGATGGAAGCTTGACTAAAAGAGGAGATACAAAATCATCCATATCAAGCGTTACATATACTATATATCTATCTGTGCATAAAGTGATTTCCTTAGAATTGTGAAAAAGGGAAAGAGTGATTCTTTACAAGTAAAATATCTGGTATTGACAGCAAAAATTGTTTGCAAGAAAATACGTATATCTCAGAGGTACTGACCCTGCTGGAAGGCAGACGACGTCGCCAGCAACGGTCGGTCCAAAATACTAGACTGAAACGGGGACATGGCACACCCTGCTGATTGTGAAACTCCAATTGATGGAGTTGGAACTGAACTGAAATTATGAAAGCAGTAAAAGATGAATACAGCAAGTCCGATCATGCTTTGTTATACACAAATCACCAAACTTATTTTTGCAGATGGTATATGGAATCGCAGAATATGCAGAGAGCAGCATGCTTGATGGCAACTATTCTGTCGTTAGAAGTGTTTCTTTCTG